>NW_027448880.1:80000-87500 GCF_030867145.1 Opisthocomus hoazin
CGACCGCCGCCCGTCTCGGCCCGGCCCTGGAGAAACCCCTCTTGGAGCCCTCGCTCCAGTCGGCAACGGCCACCGGAGCCTGCGGGCAAGCAGCGGCTTCGCGCGGCTTCTGGCAGTCGGAAGCGCCGTGCGCGATAGGTAGGAGGCAGAACGGCCACGGCCACAGCCGCCGTGCAACGCCCGAGTCTGCCGGCTGAACCGCGAGTAGCTGCAGCGGTTCGATGGCGCTGGTCCGCGAGCGCCAGCCCTCTGCCCTAGTATACGGACAGCGAGGTCCCCGGCCCCGGCGGGCTCGAAGAGAACCGTCTTCCCCCAGCGGGGAGGCGCGCGAGCGCCGCCGACTCTTACCATGACGTAACTGGAGGCAGCGCAAAGCAGCGACCCCTTCGGCAGCTCCGAAGAAGAACCGGGCAAGACGTCTACCTGCCAGAACCGCGGTGGAGCCAAAGTCCCGCCGGAGCGAGGTAGACGAGGCATCCCTTTCCGCCGGCAGCTCCGGCGGCCACATCGGGCACACCGGACCCGGCGGACGGTAAAACGGGTAGACCTGGCCTCCCTGCCGGCAGAACGGGTAGACGAGGCCTCCCTGCCTGGAACCGGGTAGACCTGGCATCCCTGCCGGAAGCGGGTAGACCTGGCATCCCTGCCGGTAAAACGGGTAGACCTGGCCTCCCTGCCGGCAGAACGGGTAGACGAGGCCTCCCTGCCTGGAACCGGGTAGACCTGGCATCCCTGCCGGAAGCGGGTAGACCTGGCATCCCTGCCGGCAAAACGGGTAGACCTGGTCTCCCTGCCGCCAAAACGGGTAGACCTGGCCTCCCTGCAGGTAAAACGGGTAGACCTGGTCTCCCTGCCGCCAAAACGGGTAGACCTGGCCTCCCTGCCGCCACAACGGGTAGACCTGGCATCCCTGCCGGCAAAACGGGTAGACCTGGTCTCCCTGCCGGTAAAACGGGTAGACCTGGTCTCCCTGCAGGTAAAACGGGTAGACCTGTTATCCCTGCCGGCAAAACGGGTAGACCTGGTCTCCCTGCAGCCAGAACGGGTAGACCTGGCATCCCTGCCGGTAAAACGGGTAGACCTGGTCTCCCTGCCGGCAAAAAGGGTAGACCTGTTCTCCCTGCCGCCAGAACGGGTAGACCTGGCCTCCCTGCCGGTAAAACGGGTAGACCTGGTCTCCGTGCAGGTAAAACGGGTAGACCTGGCATCCCTGCCGGCAGAACGGGTAGACGTGGTCTCCCTGCCGCCAGAACGGGTAGACCTGGCATCCCTGCCGGCAAAACGGGTAGACCTGGTCTCCCTGCCGGTAAAACGGGTAGACCTGGCCTCCCTGCAGGTAAAACGGGTAGACCTGTTATCCCTGCCGGCAAAACGGGTAGACCTGGCATCCCTGCCGGCAAAACGGGTAGACCTGGTCTCCCTGCCGGTAAATGGGTAGACCTGGTCTCCCTGCAGGTAAAACGGGTAGACCTGTTATCCCTGCCGGCAAAACGGGTAGACCTGGCATCCCTGCCGGCAAAACGGGTAGACCTGGTCTCCCTGCCGGTAAATGGGTAGACCTGGTCTCCCTGCCGCTAGAACGGGTAGACCTGGCCTCCCTGCCGGCAGAACGGGTAGACCTGGCCTCCCTGCCGGTAAAACGGGTAGACCTGGCATCCCTGCAGGTAAAACGGGTAGACCTGGCATCCCTGCCGGCAAAACGGGTAGACCTGGTCTCCCTGCCGGTAAAACGGGTAGACCTGTTCTCCCTGCAGGTAAAACGGGTAGACCTGTTCTCCCTGCCGCCAGAACGGGTAGACCTGGCATCCCTGCCGGCAAAACGGGTAGACCTGGTCTCCCTGCCGGCAAAAAGGGTAGACCTGTTCTCCCTGCCGCCAGAACGGGTAGACCTGGCCTCCCTGCCGGTAAAACGGGTAGACCTGGTCTCCGTGCAGGTAAAACGGGTAGACCTGGCATCCCTGCCGGCAGAACGGGTAGACGTGGTCTCCCTGCCGCCAGAACGGGTAGACCTGGCATCCCTGCCGGCAAAACGGGTAGACCTGGTCTCCCTGCCGGTAAAACGGGTAGACCTGGCCTCCCTGCAGGTAAAACGGGTAGACCTGTTATCCCTGCCGGCAAAACGGGTAGACCTGGCATCCCTGCCGGCAAAACGGGTAGACCTGGTCTCCCTGCCGGTAAATGGGTAGACCTGGTCTCCCTGCCGCTAGAACGGGTAGACCTGGCCTCCCTGCCGGCAGAACGGGTAGACCTGGCCTCCCTGCCGGTAAAACGGGTAGACCTGGCATCCCTGCAGGTAAAACGGGTAGACCTGGCATCCCTGCCGGCAAAACGGGTAGACCTGGTCTCCCTGCCGGTAAAACGGGTAGACCTGTTCTCCCTGCAGGTAAAACGGGTAGACCTGTTCTCCCTGCCGCCAGATCGGGTAGACCTGGCATCCCTGCCGGCAAAACGGGTAGACCTGGTCTCCCTGCCGGTAAATGGGTAGACCTGGTCTCCCTGCAGGTAAATCGGGTAGACCTGTTATCCCTGCCGGCAAAACGGGTAGACCTGGTCTCCCTGCAGCCAGAACGGGTAGACCTGGTCTCCCTGCCGGCAAAACGGGTAGACCTGGTCTCCCTGCCGGCAAAAAGGGTAGACCTGTTCTCCCTGCCGCCAGAACGGGTAGACCTGGTCTCCCTGCCGGTAAATGGGTAGACCTGGTCTCCCTGCCGGCAATATGGGTAGACCTGGCCTCCCTGCAGCCAGAACGGGTAGACCTGGCATCCCTGCCGGTAAATGGGTAGACCTGGCATCCCTGCCGGTAAAACGGGTAGACCTGGCATCCCTGCCGGCAATACGGGTAGACCTGGTCTCCCTGCCGCTAGAACGGGTAGACCTGGCATCCCTGCCGGTAAAACGGGTAGACCTGGCCTCCCTGCCGGCAATACGGGTAGACCTGGCCTCCCTGCCGGTAAAACGGGTAGACCTGGCATCCCTGCCGGCAGAACGGGTAGACCTGGTCTCCCTGCCGCCAGAACGGGTAGACCTGGCCTCCCTGCAGGTAAAACGGGTAGACCTGGCCTCCCTGCCGGCAGAAGGGGTAGACCTGGCCTCCCTGCCGGCAGAAGGGTTAGACCTGTCCTCCCTGCGGACAGAGCGGGTCGCCCGTGCTGGAGGCCCGTATGCAGGGGTGCCTGCACGGGGTGGGAAGGGGCGGCGGCGGGCTGCCTGTGCTCTCTCAGCCGGGGCGGCGGTGGGGGGGCTTGCGGGGGGTGGCTGGGGTCGGCAGGCCGGCCCTGCCGGAGGCCCGTATGCAGGGGTGCCTGCACGGGGTGGGAAGGGGCGGCGGCGGGCTGCCTGTGCTCTCTCAGCCGGGGCGGCGGTGGGGGGGCTTGCGGGGGGTGGCTGGGGTCGGCAGGCCGGCCCTGCCGGAGGCCCGTATGCAGGGGTGCCTGCACGGGGTGGGAAGGGGCGGCGGCGGGGTGCCTGTGCTCTCTCAGCCGGGGCGGCGGTGGGGGGGCTTGTGGGGGGTGGCTGGGGGCGGCAGGCCGGCCGTGCCGGAGGCCCGTATGCAGGGGTGCCTGCACGGGGTGGGAAGGGGCGGCGGCGGGGTGCCTGTGCTGTCTCAGCCGGGGCGGCGGTGGGGGGGCTTGTGGGGGGTGGCTGGGGGCGGCAGGCCGGCCCTGCCGGAGGCCCGTATGCAGGGGTGCCTGCACGGGGTGGGAAGGGGCGGCGGCGGGCTGCCTGTGCTCTCTCAGCCGGGGCGGCGGTGGGGGGGCTTGCGGGGGGTGGCTGGGGGCGG
The DNA here is from genome assembly GCF_030867145.1 of Opisthocomus hoazin. NCBI lineage: Eukaryota > Metazoa > Chordata > Aves > Opisthocomiformes > Opisthocomidae > Opisthocomus > Opisthocomus hoazin. Next base: position 83,782 of record NW_027448880.1, read on the forward strand.
CAGGCCGGCCCTGCCGGAGGCCCCTATGCAGGGGTGCCTGCACGGGGTGGGAAGGGCCGGCGGCGGGCCGCCTGTGCTCTCTCAGCCGGGGCGGCGGTGGGGGGGCTTGCGGGGGGTGGCTGGGGGCGGCAGGCCGGCCCTGCCGGAGGCCCGTATGCAGGGGTGCCTGCACGGGGTGGGAAGGGCCGGCGGCGGGCTGCCTGTGCTCTCTCAGCCGGGGCGGCGGTGGGGGGGCTTGCGGGGGGTGGCTGGGGTCGGCAGGCCGGCCCTGCCGGAGGCCCGTATGCAGGGGTGCCTGCACGGGGTGGGAAGGGCCGGCGGCGGGCTGCCTGTGCTGTCTCAGTCGGGGCGGCGGTGGGGGGGCTTGCGGGGGGTGCCTGGGGTCGGCAGGCCGGCCCTGCCGGAGGCCCGTATGCAGGGGTGCCTGCACGGGGTGGGTGGGCCTGCGGCGGGCTGCCTGTGCTCTCTGAGCCGGGGCGGCGGTGGGGGGGGCTTGCGGGGGGTGGCTGGGGGCGGCAGGCCGGCCCTGCCGGAGGCCCGTATGCAGGGGTGCCTGCACGGGGTGGGTGGGCCTGCGGCGGGCTGCCTGTGCTCTCTGAGCCGGGGCGGCGGTGGGGGGGGCTTGCGGGGGGTGGCTGGGGGCGGCAGGCCGGCCCTGCCGGAGGCCCGTATGCAGGGGTGCCTGCACGGGGTGGGAAGGGGCGGCGGCGGGGTGCCTGTGCTCTCTCAGCCGGGGCGGCGGTGGGGGGGCTTGCGGGGGTTGTCTGGGGGCGGCAGGCCGGTCCTGCCGGAGGCCCGTATGCAGGGGTGCCTGCACGGGGTGGGAAGGGGCGGCGGCGGGCTGCCTGTGCTGTCTCAGCCGGGGCGGCGGTGGGGGGGCTTGTGGGGGGTGGCTGGGGGCGGCAGGCCGGCCCGGCCGGAGGCCCGTATGCAGGGGTGCCTGCACGGGGTAGGAAGGGCCGGCGGCGGGGTGCCTGTGCTCTCTCAGCCGAGGCGGCGGTGGGGGGGCTTGTGGGGGGTGGCTGGGGGCGGCAGGCCGGCCCTGCCGGAGGCCCGTATGCAGGGGTGCCTGCACGGGGTGGGAAGGGGCAGCGGCGGGCTGCCTGTGCTGTCTCAGCCGGGGCGGCGGTGGGGGGGCCTGCGGCGGGTGGCTGGGGGCGGCAGGCCGGCCCTGCCGGAGGCCCGTATGCAGGGGTGCCTGCACGGGGTGGGAAGGGCCGGCGGCGGGCTGCCTGTGCTCTCTCAGCCGGGGCGGCGGTGGGGGGGCTTGCGGAGGGGTGGCTGGGGTCGGCAGGCCGGCCCTGCCGGAGGCCCGTATGCAGGGGTGCCTGCACGGGGTGGGAAGGGGCGGCGGCGGGCTGCCTGTGCTGTCTCAGCCGGGGCGGCGGTGGGGGGGCTTGCGGGGGGTGGCTGGGGGCGGCAGGCCGGCCCTGCCGGAGGCCCGTATGCAGGGGTGCCTGCACGGGGTGGGAAGGGCCGGCGGCGGGCTGCCTGTGCTCTCTCAGCCGGGGCGGCGGTGGGGGGGGTTGCGGGGGGTGGCTGGGGGCGGCAGGCCGGCCCTGCCGGAGGCCCGTATGCAGGGGTGCCTGCACGGGGTGGGAAGGGCCGGCGGCGGGCTGCCTGTGCTGTCTCAGTCGGGGCGGCGGTGGGGGGGCTTGCGGGGGGTGGCTGGGGTCGGCAGGCCGGCCCTGCCGGAGGCCCGTATGCAGGGGTGCCTGCACGGGGTGGGTGGGCCTGCGGCGGGCTGCCTGTGCTCTCTGAGCCGGGGCGGCGGTGGGGGGGGCTTGCGGGGGGTGGCTGGGGTCGGCAGGCCGGCCCTGCCGGAGGCCCGTATGCAGGGGTGCCTGCACGGGGTGGGAAGGGCCGGCGGCGGGCTGCCTGTGCTCTCTCAGCCGGGGCGGCGGTGGGGGGGGTTGCGGGGGTTGTCTGGGGGCGGCAGGCCGGCCCTGCCGGAGGCCCGTATGCAGGGGTGCCTGCACGGGGTGGGAAGGGCCGGCGGCGGGCTGCCTGTGCTGTCTCAGCCGGGGCGGCGGTGGGGGGGCCTGTGGCGGGTGGCTGGGGGCGGCAGGCCGGCCCTGCCGGAGGCCCGTATGCAGGGGTGCCTGCACGGGGTGGGAAGGGCCGGCGGCGGGCTGCCTGTGCTCTCTCAGCCGGGGCGGCGGTGGGGGGGGTTGCGGGGGGTGGCTGGGGGCGGCAGGCCGGCCCTGCCGGAGGCCCGTATGCAGGGGTGCCTGCACGGGGTGGGAAGGGCCGGCGGCGGGCTGCCTGTGCTGTCTCAGTCGGGGCGGCGGTGGGGGGGCTTGCGGGGGGTGGCTGGGGTCGGCAGGCCGGCCCTGCCGGAGGCCCGTATGCAGGGGTGCCTGCACGGGGTGGGTGGGCCTGCGGCGGGCTGCCTGTGCTCTCTGAGCCGGGGCGGCGGTGGGGGGGGCTTGCGGGGGGTGGCTGGGGTCAACAGGCCGGCCCTGCCGGAGGCCCGTATGCAGGGGTGCCTGCACGGGGTGGGAAGGGCCGGCGGCGGGCTGCCTGTGCTGTCTCAGTCGGGGCGGCGGTGGGGGGGCTTGCGGGGGGTGGCTGGGGTCGGCAGGCCGGCCCTGCCGGAGGCCCGTATGCAGGGGTGCCTGCACGGGGTGGGTGGGCCTGCGGCGGGCTGCCTGTGCTCTCTGAGCCGGGGCGGCGGTGGGGGGGGCTTGCGGGGGGTGGCTGGGGTCGGCAGGCCGGCCCTGCCGGAGGCCCGTATGCAGGGGTGCCTGCACGGGGTGGGAAGGGCCGGCGGCGGGCTGCCTGTGCTGTCTCAGTCGGGGCGGCGGTGGGGGGGCTTGCGGGGGGTGACTGGGGTCGGCAGGCCGGCCCTGCCGGAGGCCCGTATGCAGGGGTGCCTGCACGGGGTGGGTGGGCCTGCGGCGGGCTGCCTGTGCTCTCTGAGCCGGGGCGGCGGTGGGGGGGGCTTGCGGGGGGTGGCTGGGGTCGGCAGGCCGGCCCTGCCGGAGGCCCGTATGCAGGGGTGCCTGCACGGGGTGGGAAGGGGCAGCGGCGGGCTGCCTGTGCTGTCTCAGCCGGGGCGGCGGTGGGGGGGCCTGCGGCGGGTGGCTGGGGGCGGCAGGCCGGCCCTGCCGGAGGCCCGTATGCAGGGGTGCCTGCACGGGGTGGGAAGGGCCGGCGGCGGGCTGCCTGTGCTCTCTCAGCCGGGGCGGCGGTGGGGGGGCTTGCGGAGGGGTGGCTGGGGTCGGCAGGCCGGCCCTGCCGGAGGCCCGTATGCAGGGGTGCCTGCACGGGGTGGGAAGGGGCGGCGGCGGGCTGCCTGTGCTGTCTCAGCCGGGGCGGCGGTGGGGGGGCTTGCGGGGGGTGGCTGGGGGCGGCAGGCCGGCCCTGCCGGAGGCCCGTATGCAGGGGTGCCTGCACGGGGTGGGAAGGGGCGGCGGCGGGCTGCCTGTGCTGTCTCAGCCGGGGCGGCGGTGGGGGGGCTTGCGGGGGGTGGCTGGGGGCGGCAGGCCGGCCCTGCCGGAGGCCCGTATGCAGGGGTGCCTGCACGGGGTGGGAAGGGCCGGCGGCGGGCTGCCTGTGCTCTCTCAGCCGGGGCGGCGGTGGGGGGGCTTGCGGGGGGTGGCTGGGGGCGGCAGGCCGGCCCTGCCGGAGGCCCGTATGCAGGGGTGCCTGCACGGGGTGGGAAGGGGCGGCGGCGGGGTGCCTGTGCTCTCTGAGCCGGGGCGGCGGTGGGGGGG
>NW_027448880.1:102500-110000 GCF_030867145.1 Opisthocomus hoazin
GCCCGGCCCTGGAGAAACCCCTCTTGGAGCCCTCGCTCCAGTCGGCAACGGCCACCGGAGCCTGCGGGCAAGCAGCGGCTTCGCGCGGCTTCTGGCAGTCGGAAGCGCCGTGCGCGATAGGTAGGAGGCAGAACGGCCACGGCCACAGCCGCCGTGCAACGCCCGAGTCTGCCGGCTGAACCGCGAGTAGCTGCAGCGGTTCGATGGCGCTGGTCCGCGAGCGCCAGCCCTCTGCCCTAGTATACGGACAGCGAGGTCCCCGGCCCCGGCGGGCTCGAAGAGAACCGTCTTCCCCCAGCGGGGAGGCGCGCGAGCGCCGCCGACTCTTACCATGACGTAACTGGAGGCAGCGCAAAGCAGCGACCCCTTCGGCAGCTCCGAAGAAGAACCGGGCAAGACGTCTACCTGCCAGAACCGCGGTGGAGCCAAAGTCCCGCCGGAGCGAGGTAGACGAGGCATCCCTTTCCGCCGGCAGCTCCGGCGGCCACATCGGGCACACCGGACCCGGCGGACGGTAAAACGGGTAGACCTGGCCTCCCTGCCGGCAGAACGGGTAGACGAGGCCTCCCTGCCTGGAACCGGGTAGACCTGGCATCCCTGCCGGAAGCGGGTAGACCTGGCATCCCTGCCGGTAAAACGGGTAGACCTGGCCTCCCTGCCGGCAGAACGGGTAGACGAGGCCTCCCTGCCTGGAACCGGGTAGACCTGGCATCCCTGCCGGAAGCGGGTAGACCTGGCATCCCTGCCGGCAAAACGGGTAGACCTGGTCTCCCTGCCGCCAAAACGGGTAGACCTGGCCTCCCTGCAGGTAAAACGGGTAGACCTGGTCTCCCTGCCGCCAAAACGGGTAGACCTGGCCTCCCTGCCGCCACAACGGGTAGACCTGGCATCCCTGCCGGCAAAACGGGTAGACCTGGTCTCCCTGCCGGTAAAACGGGTAGACCTGGTCTCCCTGCCGGCAGAACGGGTAGACGTGGTCTCCCTGCCGCCAGAACGGGTAGACCTGGCATCCCTGCCGGCAAAACGGGTAGACCTGGTCTCCCTGCCGGTAAAACGGGTAGACCTGGCCTCCCTGCAGGTAAAACGGGTAGACCTGTTATCCCTGCCGGCAAAACGGGTAGACCTGGCATCCCTGCCGGCAAAACGGGTAGACCTGGTCTCCCTGCCGGTAAATGGGTAGACCTGGTCTCCCTGCAGGTAAAACGGGTAGACCTGTTATCCCTGCCGGCAAAACGGGTAGACCTGGCATCCCTGCCGGCAAAACGGGTAGACCTGGTCTCCCTGCCGGTAAATGGGTAGACCTGGTCTCCCTGCCGCTAGAACGGGTAGACCTGGCCTCCCTGCCGGCAGAACGGGTAGACCTGGCCTCCCTGCCGGTAAAACGGGTAGACCTGGCATCCCTGCAGGTAAAACGGGTAGACCTGGCATCCCTGCCGGCAAAACGGGTAGACCTGGTCTCCCTGCCGGTAAAACGGGTAGACCTGTTCTCCCTGCAGGTAAAACGGGTAGACCTGTTCTCCCTGCCGCCAGAACGGGTAGACCTGGCATCCCTGCCGGCAAAACGGGTAGACCTGGTCTCCCTGCCGGCAAAAAGGGTAGACCTGTTCTCCCTGCCGCCAGAACGGGTAGACCTGGCCTCCCTGCCGGTAAAACGGGTAGACCTGGTCTCCGTGCAGGTAAAACGGGTAGACCTGGCATCCCTGCCGGCAGAACGGGTAGACGTGGTCTCCCTGCCGCCAGAACGGGTAGACCTGGCATCCCTGCCGGCAAAACGGGTAGACCTGGTCTCCCTGCCGGTAAAACGGGTAGACCTGGCCTCCCTGCAGGTAAAACGGGTAGACCTGTTATCCCTGCCGGCAAAACGGGTAGACCTGGCATCCCTGCCGGCAAAACGGGTAGACCTGGTCTCCCTGCCGGTAAATGGGTAGACCTGGTCTCCCTGCCGCTAGAACGGGTAGACCTGGCCTCCCTGCCGGCAGAACGGGTAGACCTGGCCTCCCTGCCGGTAAAACGGGTAGACCTGGCATCCCTGCAGGTAAAACGGGTAGACCTGGCATCCCTGCCGGCAAAACGGGTAGACCTGGTCTCCCTGCCGGTAAAACGGGTAGACCTGTTCTCCCTGCAGGTAAAACGGGTAGACCTGTTCTCCCTGCCGCCAGATCGGGTAGACCTGGCATCCCTGCCGGCAAAACGGGTAGACCTGGTCTCCCTGCCGGTAAATGGGTAGACCTGGTCTCCCTGCAGGTAAATCGGGTAGACCTGTTATCCCTGCCGGCAAAACGGGTAGACCTGGTCTCCCTGCAGCCAGAACGGGTAGACCTGGTCTCCCTGCCGGCAAAACGGGTAGACCTGGTCTCCCTGCCGGCAAAAAGGGTAGACCTGTTCTCCCTGCCGCCAGAACGGGTAGACCTGGTCTCCCTGCCGGTAAATGGGTAGACCTGGTCTCCCTGCCGGCAATATGGGTAGACCTGGCCTCCCTGCAGCCAGAACGGGTAGACCTGGCATCCCTGCCGGTAAATGGGTAGACCTGGCATCCCTGCCGGTAAAACGGGTAGACCTGGCATCCCTGCCGGCAATACGGGTAGACCTGGTCTCCCTGCCGCTAGAACGGGTAGACCTGGCATCCCTGCCGGTAAAACGGGTAGACCTGGCCTCCCTGCCGGCAATACGGGTAGACCTGGCCTCCCTGCCGGTAAAACGGGTAGACCTGGCATCCCTGCCGGCAGAACGGGTAGACCTGGTCTCCCTGCCGCCAGAACGGGTAGACCTGGCCTCCCTGCAGGTAAAACGGGTAGACCTGGCCTCCCTGCCGGCAGAAGGGGTAGACCTGGCCTCCCTGCCGGCAGAAGGGTTAGACCTGTCCTCCCTGCGGACAGAGCGGGTCGCCCGTGCTGGAGGCCCGTATGCAGGGGTGCCTGCACGGGGTGGGAAGGGCCGGCGGCGGGCTGCCTGTGCTCTCTCAGCCGGGGCGGCGGTGGGGGGGCTTGCGGGGGGTGGCTGGGGTCGGCAGGCCGGCCCTGCCGGAGGCCCGTATGCAGGGGTGCCTGCACGGGGTGGGAAGGGGCGGCGGCGGGCTGCCTGTGCTCTCTCAGCCGGGGCGGCGGTGGGGGGGCTTGCGGGGGGTGGCTGGGGTCGGCAGGCCGGTCCTGCCGGAGGCCCGTATGCAGGGGTGCCTGCACGGGGTGGGAAGGGGCGGCGGCGGGGTGCCTGTGCTCTCTCAGCCGGGGCGGCGGTGGGGGGGCTTGTGGGGGGTGGCTGGGGGCGGCAGGCCGGCCGTGCCGGAGGCCCGTATGCAGGGGTGCCTGCACGGGGTGGGAAGGGGCGGCGGCGGGGTGCCTGTGCTGTCTCAGCCGGGGCGGCGGTGGGGGGGCTTGTGGGGGGTGGCTGGGGGCGGCAGGCCGGCCCTGCCGGAGGCCCGTATGCAGGGGTGCCTGCACGGGGTGGGAAGGGGCGGCGGCGGGCTGCCTGTGCTCTCTCAGCCGGGGCGGCGGTGGGGGGGCTTGCGGGGGGTGGCTGGGGGCGGCAGGCCGGCCCTGCCGGAGGCCCCTATGCAGGGGTGCCTGCACGGGGTGGGAAGGGCCGGCGGCGGGCCGCCTGTGCTCTCTCAGCCGGGGCGGCGGTGGGGGGGCTTGCGGGGGGTGGCTGGGGGCGGCAGGCCGGCCCTGCCGGAGGCCCGTATGCAGGGGTGCCTGCACTAGGTGGGAAGGGCCGGCGGCGGGCTGCCTGTGCTCTCTCAGCCGGGGCGGCGGTGGGGGGGCTTGCGGGGGGTGGCTGGGGTCGGCAGGCCGGCCCTGCCGGAGGCCCGTATGCAGGGGTGCCTGCACGGGGTGGGAAGGGCCGGCGGCGGGCTGCCTGTGCTGTCTCAGTCGGGGCGGCGGTGGGGGGGCTTGCGGGGGGTGCCTGGGGTCGGCAGGCCGGCCCTGCCGGAGGCCCGTATGCAGGGGTGCCTGCACGGGGTGGGTGGGCCTGCGGCGGGCTGCCTGTGCTCTCTGAGCCGGGGCGGCGGTGGGGGGGGCTTGCGGGGGGTGGCTGGGGGCGGCAGGCCGGCCCTGCCGGAGGCCCGTATGCAGGGGTGCCTGCACGGGGTGGGTGGGCCTGCGGCGGGCTGCCTGTGCTCTCTGAGCCGGGGCGGCGGTGGGGGGGGCTTGCGGGGGGTGGCTGGGGGCGGCAGGCCGGCCCTGCCGGAGGCCCGTATGCAGGGGTGCCTGCACGGGGTGGGAAGGGGCGGCGGCGGGGTGCCTGTGCTCTCTCAGCCGGGGCGGCGGTGGGGGGGCTTGCGGGGGTTGTCTGGGGGCGGCAGGCCGGTCCTGCCGGAGGCCCGTATGCAGGGGTGCCTGCACGGGGTGGGAAGGGGCGGCGGCGGGCTGCCTGTGCTGTCTCAGCCGGGGCGGCGGTGGGGGGGCTTGTGGGGGGTGGCTGGGGGCGGCAGGCCGGCCCGGCCGGAGGCCCGTATGCAGGGGTGCCTGCACGGGGTAGGAAGGGCCGGCGGCGGGGTGCCTGTGCTCTCTCAGCCGAGGCGGCGGTGGGGGGGCTTGTGGGGGGTGGCTGGGGGCGGCAGGCCGGCCCTGCCGGAGGCCCGTATGCAGGGGTGCCTGCACGGGGTGGGAAGGGGCAGCGGCGGGCTGCCTGTGCTGTCTCAGCCGGGGCGGCGGTGGGGGGGCCTGCGGCGGGTGGCTGGGGGCGGCAGGCCGGCCCTGCCGGAGGCCCGTATGCAGGGGTGCCTGCACGGGGTGGGAAGGGCCGGCGGCGGGCTGCCTGTGCTCTCTCAGCCGGGGCGGCGGTGGGGGGGCTTGCGGAGGGGTGGCTGGGGTCGGCAGGCCGGCCCTGCCGGAGGCCCGTATGCAGGGGTGCCTGCACGGGGTGGGAAGGGGCGGCGGCGGGCTGCCTGTGCTGTCTCAGCCGGGGCGGCGGTGGGGGGGCTTGCGGGGGGTGGCTGGGGGCGGCAGGCCGGCCCTGCCGGAGGCCCGTATGCAGGGGTGCCTGCACGGGGTGGGAAGGGCCGGCGGCGGGCTGCCTGTGCTCTCTCAGCCGGGGCGGCGGTGGGGGGGGTTGCGGGGGGTGGCTGGGGGCGGCAGGCCGGCCCTGCCGGAGGCCCGTATGCAGGGGTGCCTGCACGGGGTGGGAAGGGCCGGCGGCGGGCTGCCTGTGCTGTCTCAGTCGGGGCGGCGGTGGGGGGGCTTGCGGGGGGTGGCTGGGGTCGGCAGGCCGGCCCTGCCGGAGGCCCGTATGCAGGGGTGCCTGCACGGGGTGGGTGGGCCTGCGGCGGGCTGCCTGTGCTCTCTGAGCCGGGGCGGCGGTGGGGGGGGCTTGCGGGGGGTGGCTGGGGTCGGCAGGCCGGCCCTGCCGGAGGCCCGTATGCAGGGGTGCCTGCACGGGGTGGGAAGGGCCGGCGGCGGGCTGCCTGTGCTCTCTCAGCCGGGGCGGCGGTGGGGGGGGTTGCGGGGGGTGGCTGTGGGCGGCAGGCCGGCCCTGCCGGAGGCCCGTATGCAGGGGTGCCTGCACGGGGTGGGAAGGGCCGGCGGCGGGCTGCCTGTGCTGTCTCAGCCGGGGCGGCGGTGGGGGGGCCTGTGGCGGGTGGCTGGGGGCGGCAGGCCGGCCCTGCCGGAGGCCCGTATGCAGGGGTGCCTGCACGGGGTGGGAAGGGCCGGCGGCGGGCTGCCTGTGCTCTCTCAGCCGGGGCGGCGGTGGGGGGGGTTGCGGGGGGTGGCTGGGGTCGGCAGGCCGGCCCTGCCGGAGGCCCGTATGCAGGGGTGCCTGCACGGGGTGGGAAGGGCCGGCGGCGGGCTGCCTGTGCTGTCTCAGTCGGGGCGGCGGTGGGGGGGCTTGCGGGGGGTGGCTGGGGTCGGCAGGCCGGCCCTGCCGGAGGCCCGTATGCAGGGGTGCCTGCACGGGGTGGGTGGGCCTGCGGCGGGCTGCCTGTGCTCTCTGAGCCGGGGCGGCGGTGGGGGGGGCTTGCGGGGGGTGGCTGGGGTCGGCAGGCCGGCCCTGCCGGAGGCCCGTATGCAGGGGTGCCTGCACGGGGTGGGAAGGGCCGGCGGCAGGCTGCCTGTGCTGTCTCAGTCGGGGCGGCGGTGGGGGGGCTTGCGGGGGGTGGCTGGGGTCGGCAGGCCGGCCCTGCCGGAGGCCCGTATGCAGGGGTGCCTGCACGGGGTGGGTGGGCCTGCGGCGGGCTGCCTGTGCTCTCTGAGCCGGGGCGGCGGTGGGGGGGGCTTGCGGGGGGTGGCTGGGGTCGGCAGGCCGGCCCTGCCGGAGGCCCGTATGCAGGGGTGCCTGCACGGGGTGGGAAGGGGCAGCGGCGGGCTGCCTGTGCTGTCTCAGCCGGGGCGGCGGTGGGGGGGCTTGCGGCGGGTGGCTGGGGGCGGCAGGCCGGCCCTGCCGGAGGCCCGTATGCAGGGGTGCCTGCACGGGGTGGGAAGGGCCGGCGGCGGGCTGCCTGTGCTGTCTCAGCCGGGGCGGCGGTGGGGGGGCTTGCGGGGGGTGGCTGGGGGCGGCAGGCCGGCCCTGCCGGAGGCCCGTATGCAGGGGTGCCTGCACGGGGTGGGAAGGGGCGGCGGCGGGCTGCCTGTGCTGTCTCAGCCGGGGCGGCGGTGGGGGGGCTTGCGGGGGGTGGCTGGGGGCGGCAGGCCGGCCCTGCCGGAGGCCCGTATGCAGGGGTGCCTGCACGGGGTGGGAAGGGCCGGCGGCGGGCTGCCTGTGCTCTCTCAGCCGGGGCGGCGGTGGGGGGGCTTGCGGGGGGTGGCTGGGGGCGGCAGGCCGGCCCTGCCGGAGGCCCGTATGCAGGGGTGCCTGCACGGGGTGGGAAGGGGCGGCGGCGGGGTGCCTGTGCTCTCTGAGCCGGGGCGGCGGTGGGGGGGCTTGCGGGGGGTGGCTGGGGGCGGCAGGCCGGCCCTGCCGGAGGCCCGTATGCAGGGGTGCCTGCACGGGGTGGGAAGGGCCGGCGGCGGGCTGCCTGTGCTGTCTCAGTCGGGGCGGCGGTGGAGGGGCTTGCGGGGGATGGCTGGGGTCGGCAGGCCGGCCCTGCCGGAGGCCCGTATGCAGGGGTGCCTGCACGGGGTGGGTGGGCCTGCGGCGGGCTGCCTGTGCTCTCTGAGCCGGGGCGGCGGTGGGGGGGGCTTGCGGGGGGTGGCTGGGGGCGGCAGGCCGGCCCTGCCGGAGGCCCGTTTGCAGGGGTGCCTGCACGGGGTGGCGGTTGGGGGGGGCGGCGGGAATTTTTTGGTTTTTGTTGCTTTTTTATTTCTTTTTCCGCTTTTGAAACAGAGACGCCGCCCCGTCCTCGGGCGTTTCAGCCGAGCTGATGGAAAGCGGCGCCCCTTCCCGTCGCTTGCGGGGGGGGGTGGTGCAGGAGGGGGGAGGCGGCGCGCGCCTGAAATTCCCCTCGCCACCCCCCGTTTCCGAGACTTCGCCGTATCTAGTGGAAGGCGCTAAGCTTGGCCGGACTGTCTCGCTGAAGGCTTTCTTACTCTGCATCGGTTCTGACGGTGGGCGAGAAAAAAAAACAAA
>NW_027448880.1:117500-120000 GCF_030867145.1 Opisthocomus hoazin
GGGGGGGCTCGGCGGCGCAGACGGCGATTGATCGTAAAGCGACGCTCAGACAGGCGTAGCCCCGGGAGGAACCCGGGGCCGCGAGTGCGTTCGAAGTGTCGATGATCAATGTGTCCTGCAATTCACATTAATTCTCGCAGCTAGCTGCGTTCTTCATCGACGCACGAGCCGAGTGATCCACCGCTAAGAGTTGTCTCGGTTTCGGCACCGCCCCGCGCGCGCGGAGGGGCCGGGACCGCTCGCCGAGAGCGGCCCCTTCTCTGAGGACGGCCGGACCGACCGCCGGCCCCGCCGCCGCCCACCCCCCTCCGCACGCGCGGAGGGGGCGCGGCGCGGCGGCGCGACGCGGCGCGACGGAGAGGCCCTCGCCTCGGCTTGACCGTACGAGCACAGGGGAAACGGAAAACAACGGAAAACCCCGAGCGGCCAAAGGGCGGGGGAGCCCGCGCTCCCGACCGACCCTGGGGAAACGTACGCAACACACACACACACACCCTTGGCGCGCTTCAGGGGCGGCCCAGGCGCCCGGGCTCGGACCGGCCTCCCCCCGGAGGCTACGGCACGCCCGGCCGCGACGCCTGCCCGCCTTCGCTCGGGAGCCGGACGCCCGGCTGCGCCCGCGCTGCGACGAGCCGGCTCCGCCCACCACGGTCGCCTCTCGCCCCGCCGGCGAACCTCGGCGCCGACGCCGCCTTCCACCGACGCCGGAGGAAGCGCGGCCGGCCACTGGAGCGCGAGCCGGCGACGCGCGGCCGCCCACCGGCCCGCGCCGGATGGGCGAACCCGGCCACCCCGCCCGGCGGCGGCGGCCGCCACCGCCGCCGCGAAAACCGCCGCCGCAGCCGCTTCTCGCCTCGGCCCCCTGGGGCCGCCGGCACGGCCCCAGCGGAAAGGCGGACGGCGCTGAGCGCGGGGGGCGGCTCCCACTCTCCCCGTTTCCACGCGAAGACCCGGAGCGGGACGCCCCCGCGCCGCGCGCCCGCCCTCGAGACAGAAGCGACGGGCGGGGAAACGCGGGACGGGACGGCCGCCAGCGGATGCGGCCGGGGAACCCTCCCGGACGACCCGACGGACGACCGGCACCGACCGGCACGCCGAGCGGCGCCGCCGCCGCTCGGCCGGGGGGGGTGTGGCTCGCCCCCCCCTTTCTTTCCCTGGGCGCCGAGGGCGGGGCGAGGAGCGGGAGAGGGGAGCGCGGCGCGCCCCGAGCGCGGCCGCAGCGCGAGCGTCCAAAGGCGCGGGGCGGCCCCCCGGCGGCCGCCCCCCCCCGCGGGGGCTCGCCGCGCCTTTCTTTCCCCCGGCGCGGAGCCCGCGCTCCGGCCGGCGGGTGGCCCCGTTTGCGAGGGCGGGCAGGTCGGCCGCGGCCGACCCGCGCCGCGGTCTCTCCGCCGAGACCGGCCCGCGGAGAGGGGGGGCAGGTTGGGGCAGCGAGACGCCCCCCCTTCTCCGGCACGGCGGCCCGCGGGGGCGGACGCCCCCCCCGCGGCTCGCGCCGTGCCGCTCGAGTCTTTAAACCGCCGCCCGGCTCCTTTGGCCTTTGACCCCCGGACTCGGCCGAGGGAGGGCCGCCGAAGCGCGGACGCTAGGTACCTGGCCCTGGGGTGAGGGAAACGACCTGCATGGCCCCGCGGGGGTGCCTCCCCCGGCTGCCGCCCTCGGGGGAGCGTCCGCCCGCGGGGGCGCGCCCGGCATCCGCCGCCACCACCTCGTCCTCCTTAGCCCCGGGGCCCGGGGTTTCCCTCGATAGCCCGGCGCTGCGCCCGGGGGGAGAGACGTGGCTCGGGCCGCCCGCTCGCGCGGGACGCGACCCGGCCGGGGGGGGGCCTCGCCCGCCCCGGGCGGCGCCAGCGGCCGAGACCGCGCTCGCGCCCCCCCCTTCCCGCCACGGCTCCCTCTTCGAGAGGCAGCCGTGCCGGGTCGGAGGGGAGGTTCGCGGGTCCGGCCGCCGCGCCGCCCGAAACGCCGTGCGCACACCCGCGCCACGGCCCGGAACGCCCGGAGACAGCCCTGTCCCGCGCGCGGGGGGGTAGACGGCGCCGCCGCCGGCGCCGCCCCACCCCCCCCCCCAGGAGCTGCCGCCCCCCGAAGACGGCGACACCCCTCGGCTGTCGCGCTTGCGGCCCCCGGTGCCGCCGCCGTCGCTCGACGCTCGCCCCCCGGCCCGCCGAGCAGGCCGGTGCTCTGCCGGCCGCGCTCGCCGCGTTGCCCCGCCGGCATCCCCCCCTCTTGCTTCCCGCGCAGACGCGGGAAGCGGGGAGCCGGCGGGGGCGCGGCGTCCGCGGCCGACAGGTCGACGCACCCGCGCGCGTCGGAGGACGAGCCGCACGAGACGACGGCGGCGGCGGGCGACAGGACGAGGAGAGCGCCTCCGGGGAGCGGCGGGGGGAGGGGACGCCCCCTCCCCCTCCCTCACGCACGCACGCGGCTCCCGCGCGGGAGCCGGGCCTTTCCGGGCGAACTCAGGAACGTGCGAGCGCGCGCGCGCGCACGGAAAACCCGC
>NW_027448880.1:125000-132500 GCF_030867145.1 Opisthocomus hoazin
GGGTAGACCTGGCCTCCCTGCCGGCAGAACGGGTAGACGAGGCCTCCCTGCCTGGAACCGGGTAGACCTGGCATCCCTGCCGGAAGCGGGTAGACCTGGCATCCCTGCCGGCAAAACGGGTAGACCTGGTCTCCCTGCCGCCAAAACGGGTAGACCTGGCCTCCCTGCAGGTAAAACGGGTAGACCTGGTCTCCCTGCCGCCAAAACGGGTAGACCTGCCCTCCCTGCCGCCACAACGGGTAGACCTGGCATCCCTGCCGGCAAAACGGGTAGACCTGGTCTCCCTGCCGGTAAAACGGGTAGACCTGGTCTCCCTGCAGGTAAAACGGGTAGACCTGTTATCCCTGCCGGCAAAACGGGTAGACCTGGTCTCCCTGCAGCCAGAACGGGTAGACCTGGCATCCCTGCCGGTAAAACGGGTAGACCTGGTCTCCCTGCCGGCAAAAAGGGTAGACCTGTTCTCCCTGCCGCCAGAACGGGTAGACCTGGCCTCCCTGCCGGTAAAACGGGTAGACCTGGTCTCCGTGCAGGTAAAACGGGTAGACCTGGCATCCCTGCCGGCAGAACGGGTAGACGTGGTCTCCCTGCCGCCAGAACGGGTAGACCTGGCATCCCTGCCGGCAAAACGGGTAGACCTGGTCTCCCTGCCGGTAAAACGGGTAGACCTGGCCTCCCTGCAGGTAAAACGGGTAGACCTGTTATCCCTGCCGGCAAAACGGGTAGACCTGGCATCCCTGCCGGCAAAACGGGTAGACCTGGTCTCCCTGCCGGTAAATGGGTAGACCTGGTCTCCCTGCAGGTAAAACGGGTAGACCTGTTATCCCTGCCGGCAAAACGGGTAGACCTGGCATCCCTGCCGGCAAAACGGGTAGACCTGGTCTCCCTGCCGGTAAATGGGTAGACCTGGTCTCCCTGCCGCTAGAACGGGTAGACCTGGCCTCCCTGCCGGCAGAACGGGTAGACCTGGCCTCCCTGCCGGTAAAACGGGTAGACCTGGCATCCCTGCAGGTAAAACGGGTAGACCTGGCATCCCTGCCGGCAAAACGGGTAGACCTGGTCTCCCTGCCGGTAAAACGGGTAGACCTGTTCTCCCTGCAGGTAAAACGGGTAGACCTGTTCTCCCTGCCGCCAGAACGGGTAGACCTGGCATCCCTGCCGGCAAAACGGGTAGACCTGGTCTCCCTGCCGGCAAAAAGGGTAGACCTGTTCTCCCTGCCGCCAGAACGGGTAGACCTGGCCTCCCTGCCGGTAAAACGGGTAGACCTGGTCTCCGTGCAGGTAAAACGGGTAGACCTGGCATCCCTGCCGGCAGAACGGGTAGACGTGGTCTCCCTGCCGCCAGAACGGGTAGACCTGGCATCCCTGCCGGCAAAACGGGTAGACCTGGTCTCCCTGCCGGTAAAACGGGTAGACCTGGCCTCCCTGCAGGTAAAACGGGTAGACCTGTTATCCCTGCCGGCAAAACGGGTAGACCTGGCATCCCTGCCGGCAAAACGGGTAGACCTGGTCTCCCTGCCGGTAAATGGGTAGACCTGGTCTCCCTGCCGCTAGAACGGGTAGACCTGGCCTCCCTGCCGGCAGAACGGGTAGACCTGGCCTCCCTGCCGGTAAAACGGGTAGACCTGGCATCCCTGCAGGTAAAACGGGTAGACCTGGCATCCCTGCCGGCAAAACGGGTAGACCTGGTCTCCCTGCCGGTAAAACGGGTAGACCTGTTCTCCCTGCAGGTAAAACGGGTAGACCTGTTCTCCCTGCCGCCAGATCGGGTAGACCTGGCATCCCTGCCGGCAAAACGGGTAGACCTGGTCTCCCTGCCGGTAAATGGGTAGACCTGGTCTCCCTGCAGGTAAATCGGGTAGACCTGTTATCCCTGCCGGCAAAACGGGTAGACCTGGTCTCCCTGCAGCCAGAACGGGTAGACCTGGTCTCCCTGCCGGCAAAACGGGTAGACCTGGTCTCCCTGCCGGCAAAAAGGGTAGACCTGTTCTCCCTGCCGCCAGAACGGGTAGACCTGGTCTCCCTGCCGGTAAATGGGTAGACCTGGTCTCCCTGCCGGCAATATGGGTAGACCTGGCCTCCCTGCAGCCAGAACGGGTAGACCTGGCATCCCTGCCGGTAAATGGGTAGACCTGGCATCCCTGCCGGTAAAACGGGTAGACCTGGCATCCCTGCCGGCAATACGGGTAGACCTGGTCTCCCTGCCGCTAGAACGGGTAGACCTGGCATCCCTGCCGGTAAAACGGGTAGACCTGGCCTCCCTGCCGGCAATACGGGTAGACCTGGCCTCCCTGCCGGTAAAACGGGTAGACCTGGCATCCCTGCCGGCAGAACGGGTAGACCTGGTCTCCCTGCCGCCAGAACGGGTAGACCTGGCCTCCCTGCAGGTAAAACGGGTAGACCTGGCCTCCCTGCCGGCAGAAGGGGTAGACCTGGCCTCCCTGCCGGCAGAAGGGTTAGACCTGTCCTCCCTGCGGACAGAGCGGGTCGCCCGTGCTGGAGGCCCGTATGCAGGGGTGCCTGCACGGGGTGGGAAGGGGCGGCGGCGGGCTGCCTGTGCTGTCTCAGCCGGGGCGGCGGTGGGGGGGCCTGTGGCGGGTGGCTGGGGGCGGCAGGCCGGCCCTGCCGGAGGCCCGTATGCAGGGGTGCCTGCACGGGGTGGGAAGGGGCGGCGGCGGGGTGCCTGTGCTCTCTCAGCCGGGGCGGCGGTGGGGGGGCTTGCGGGGGTTGTCTGGGGGCGGCAGGCCGGTCCTGCCGGAGGCCCGTATGCAGGGGTGCCTGCACGGGGTGGGAAGGGGCGGCGGCGGGGTGCCTGTGCTCTCTCAGCCGGGGCGGCGGTGGGGGGGCTTGTGGGGGGTGGCTGGGGTCGGCAGGCCGGCCCTGCCGGAGGCCCGTATGCAGGGGTGCCTGCACGGGGTGGGTGGGCCTGCGGCGGGCTGCCTGTGCTCTCTGAGCCGGGGCGGCGGTGGGGGGGGCTTGCGGGGGGTGGCTGGGGGCGGCAGGCCGGCCCTGCCGGAGGCCCGTATGCAGGGGTGCCTGCACGGGGTGGGTGGGCCTGCGGCGGGCTGCCTGTGCTCTCTGAGCCGGGGCGGCGGTGGGGGGGGGTTGCGGGGGGTGGCTGGGGGCGGCAGGCCGGCCCTGCCGGAGGCCCGTATGCAGGGGTGCCTGCACGGGGTGGGAAGGGGCGGCGGCGGGGTGCCTGTGCTCTCTCAGCCGGGGCGGCGGTGGGGGGGCTTGCGGGGGTTGTCTGGGGGCGGCAGGCCGGTCCTGCCGGAGGCCCGTATGCAGGGGTGCCTGCACGGGGTGGGAAGGGGCGGCGGCGGGCTGCCTGTGCTGTCTCAGCCGGGGCGGCGGTGGGGGGGCTTGTGGGGGGTGGCTGGGGGCGGCAGGCCGGCCCGGCCGGAGGCCCGTATGCAGGGGTGCCTGCACGGGGTAGGAAGGGCCGGCGGCGGGGTGCCTGTGCTGTCTCAGCCGAGGCGGCGGTGGGGGGGCTTGTGGGGGGTGGCTGGGGGCGGCAGGCCGGCCCTGCCGGAGGCCCGTATGCAGGGGTGCCTGCACGGGGTGGGAAGGGGCGGCGGCGGGCTGCCTGTGCTGTCTCAGCCGGGGCGGCGGTGGGGGGGCCTGCGGCGGGTGGCTGGGGGCGGCAGGCCGGCCCTGCCGGAGGCCCGTATGCAGGGGTGCCTGCACGGGGTGGGAAGGGGCGGCGGCGGGCTGCCTGTGCTGTCTCAGCCGGGGCGGCGGTGGGGGGGGTTGCGGGGGGTGGCTGTGGGCGGCAGGCCGGCCCTGCCGGAGGCCCGTATGCAGGGGTGCCTGCACGGGGTGGGAAGGGCCGGCGGCGGGCTGCCTGTGCTGTCTCAGTCGGGGCGGCGGTGGGGGGGCTTGCGGGGGGTGGCTGGGGTCGGCAGGCCGGCCCTGCCGGAGGCCCGTATGCAGGGGTGCCTGCACGGGGTGGGAAGGGCCGGCGGCGGGCTGCCTGTGCTGTCTCAGCCGGGGCGGCGGTGGGGGGGCCTGTGGCGGGTGGCTGGGGGCGGCAGGCCGGCCCTGCCGGAGGCCCGTATGCAGGGGTGCCTGCACGGGGTGGGAAGGGCCGGCGGCGGGCTGCCTGTGCTCTCTCAGCCGGGGCGGCGGTGGGGGGGCTTGCGGGGGGTGGCTGGGGTCGGCAGGCCGGCCCTGCCGGAGGCCCGTATGCAGGGGTGCCTGCACGGGGTGGGAAGGGCCGGCGGCGGGCTGCCTGTGATCTCTCAGCCGGGGCGGCGGTGGGGGGGGTTGCGGGGGGTGGCTGGGGGCGGCAGGCCGGCCCTGCCGGAGGCCCGTATGCAGGGGTGCCTGCACGGGGTGGGAAGGGCCGGCGGCGGGCTGCCTGTGCTCTCTCAGCCGGGGCGGCGGTGGGGGGGCTTGCGGGGGGTGGCTGGGGGCGGCAGGCCGGCCCTGCCGGAGGCCCGTATGCAGGGGTGCCTGCACGGGGTGGGAAGGGGCGGCGGCGGGCTGCCTGTGCTCTCTGAGCCGGGGCGGCGGTGGGGGGGGCTTGCGGGGGGTGGCTGGGGGCGGCAGGCCGGCCCTGCCGGAGGCCCGTATGCAGGGGTGCCTGCACGGGGTGGGAAGGGCCGGCGGCGGGCTGCCTGTGCTGTCTCAGTCGGGGCGGCGGTGGAGGGGCTTGCGGGGGATGGCTGGGGTCGGCAGGCCGGCCCTGCCGGAGGCCCGTATGCAGGGGTGCCTGCACGGGGTGGGAAGGGGCGGCGGCGGGGTGCCTGTGCTCTCTGAGCCGGGGCGGCGGTGGGGGGGCTTGCGGGGGGTGGCTGGGGGCGGCAGGCCGGCCCTGCCGGAGGCCCGTATGCAGGGGTGCCTGCACGGGGTGGGAAGGGCCGGCGGCGGGCTGCCTGTGCTCTCTCAGCCGGGGCGGCGGTGGGGGGGCTTGCGGGGGGTGGCTGGGGGCGGCAGGCCGGCCCTGCCGGAGGCCCGTTTGCAGGGGTGCCTGCACGGGGTGGGAAGGGGCGGCGGCGGGCTGCCTGTGCTGTCTCAGCCGGGGCGGCGGTGGGGGGGCCTGCGGCGGGTGGCTGGGGGCGGCAGGCCGGCCCTGCCGGAGGCCCGTATGCAGGGGTGCCTGCACGGGGTGGGAAGGGCCGGCGGCGGGCTGCCTGTGCTGTCTCAGTCGGGGCGGCGGTGGGGGGGCTTGCGGGGGGTGGCTGGGGTCGGCAGGCCGGCCCTGCCGGAGGCCCGTATGCAGGGGTGCCTGCACGGGGTGGGTGGGCCTGCGGCGGGCTGCCTGTGCTCTCTGAGCCGGGGCGGCGGTGGGGGGGGCTTGTGGGGGGTGGCTGGGGGCGGCAGGCCGGCCCTGCCGGAGGCCCGTATGCAGGGGTGCCTGCACGGGGTGGGAAGGGCCGGCGGCGGGCTGCCTGTGCTGTCTCAGCCGGGGCGGCGGTGGGGGGGCTTGCGGGGGGGTGGCTGGGGGCGGCAGGCCGGTCCTGCCGGAGGCCCGTATGCAGGGGTGCCCGCACCGGGGGGGGGGTGGGGGGGGGCGGCGGCAGGGGCTGCTTGTGCGCTCTCGGCCGGGGCGGCGGTGGGGGGGGGCTTGCGGGTGGGGGTGCGGCGGCCGGGCTGCCGTGCCGGAGGCCCGTTTGCAGGGGTGCCTGCACGGGGTGGGAAGGGCCGGCGGCGGGCTGCCTGTGCTGTCTCAGTCGGGGCGGCGGTGGAGGGGCTTGCGGGGGATGGCTGGGGTCGGCAGGCCGGCCCTGCCGGAGGCCCGTATGCAGGGGTGCCTGCACGGGGTGGGAAGGGCCGGCGGCGGGCTGCCTGTGATCTCTCAGCCGGGGCGGCGGTGGGGGGGGTTGCGGGGGGTGGCTGGGGGCGGCAGGCCGGCCCTGCCGGAGGCCCGTATGCAGGGGTGCCTGCACGGGGTGGGAAGGGCCGGCGGCGGGCTGCCTGTGCTGTCTCAGTCGGGGCGGCGGTGGAGGGGCTTGCGGGGGATGGCTGGGGTCGGCAGGCCGGCCCTGCCGGAGGCCCGTATGCAGGGGTGCCTGCACGGGGTGGGAAGGGGCGGCGGCGGGGTGCCTGTGCTCTCTGAGCCGGGGCGGCGGTGGGGGGGCTTGCGGGGGGTGGCTGGGGGCGGCAGGCCGGCCCTGCCGGAGGCCCGTATGCAGGGGTGCCTGCACGGGGTGGGAAGGGCCGGCGGCGGGCTGCCTGTGCTCTCTCAGCCGGGGCGGCGGTGGGGGGGCTTGCGGGGGGTGGCTGGGGGCGGCAGGCCGGCCCTGCCGGAGGCCCGTTTGCAGGGGTGCCTGCACGGGGGTGGGTTGGGGGGGGCGGCGGGAATTTTTTGGTTTTTGTTGCTTTTTTATTTCTTTTTCCGCTTTTGAAACAGAGACGCCGCCCCGTCCTCGGGCGTTTCAGCCGAGCTGATGGAAAGCGGCGCCCCTTCCCGTCGCTTGCGGGGGGGGGTGGTGCAGGAGGGGGGAGGCGGCGCGCGCCTGAAATTCCCCTCGCCACCCCCCGTTTCCGAGACTTCGCCGTATCTAGTGGAAGGCGCTAAGCTTGGCCGGACTGTCTCGCTGAAGGCTTTCTTACTCTGCATCGGTTCTGACGGTGGGCGAGAAAAAAAAACAAAACCAAAGCAGAGCAGGGAAACAGTTACAAAAAGTTCTTGAGAGCCAGCACCGGCCCGCCCATCGGCAGACGGAGCGGCGCCCGGGGTCAACGAGTGCCACCCTGCTGCTTAGCAACCGGAACCCGAGCCGGCCCGCCCCGCCCACCCGCCGGCAAGGGGCGGGCGCTTCCCCGCGGCAGAAGGGGGAGACAGAGACTGAGAGACGGGGTCGAGGAGCAGGCGGGGAGCCTTGCGCTGAGGTAGGCTGGGGACGGGGCCTCTTTTCCGAGAAGATTGAGGTTTGAGTCGGGGGGGGGGGGGGGGGGCGGCGGCAGGGGCTGCTTGTGCGCTCTCGGCCGGGGCGGCGGTGGGGGGGTGGCGGGGTGGGGGGGGGCAGCGGAGCGGCCGTGCCGGAGGCCCGTATGCAGGGGTGCCCGCACCGGGGGGGGGGTGGGGGGGGGCGGCGGCAGGGGCTGCTTGTGCGCTCTCGGCCGGGGCGGCGGTGGGGGGGGGCTTGCGGGTGGGGGTGCGGCGGCCGGGCTGCCGTGCCGGAGGCCCGTTTGCAGGGGTGCCTGCACGGGGGGAGGTGGGGGGGGGGGGGGGGGGTGGGGCGGGGCGGCGGGAATTTTTTGGTTTTTGTTGCTTCTTTATTTTTTTTCCGCTTTTGAAACACAGACGCCGCCCCGCCTTCGGGCGTTTCAGCCGAGCTGATAGAAAGCTGCGCCCCTTCCCGTTGCTTGCGGGGGGGGTTGGTGCCGCGGAAGGGGGTGGCGGGGGGGGCGGGAACGGGACGGGGACGGGGACGGGGACGGGGACGGGGACGGGGACGGGTCTGGCCGACGGGTCTGGACGACAGCGCCCCCCCCACCCCGCGTCCCGGCCGGCCACCACGTCTACCCGGGACCGGGTCGGCGGGGAGGACAGGT
>NW_027448880.1:145000-147722 GCF_030867145.1 Opisthocomus hoazin
CAGGCGCGGGGCCCTGCGTGCGAGCGAGCGAGCGGGCAGCGTCGACAGCAGAAGCCCAACGCGGCGTGGCCACCGGCAGAGCCGGATTGCCGTAGAGGCTTCTCTGCAACGTGCCCGCGGATGGCTGCTGTTAACGGGCGTGGGGAGGGGGGGGGAGCCACGGCAGGCTCCACTCCCAAACCCCGGCCCTACAAGCGTTCGAGTGCCGGAGACCGCCGCCCGTCTCGGCCCGGCCCTGGAGAAACCCCTCTTGGAGCCCTCGCTCCAGTCGGCAACGGCCACCGGAGCCTGCGGGCAAGCAGCGGCTTCGCGCGGCTTCTGGCAGTCGGAACCGCCGTGCGCGATAGGTAGGAGGCAGAACGGCCACGGCCAGGGCCGCCGGGCAACGCCCGAGTCTGCCGGCTGAGCCGCGGGTGACAAGCGTTCGAGTGCCGGAGACCGCCGCCGGTCTCGGCCCGGCCCTGGAGAAACCCCTCTTGGAGCCCTCGCTCCAGTCGGCAACGGCCACCGGAGCCTGCGGGCAAGCAGCGGCTTCGCGCGGCTTCTGGCAGTCGGAAGCGCCGTGCGCGATAGGTAGGAGGCAGAACGGCCACGGCCAGGTCCGCCGGGCAACGCCCGAGTCTGCCGGCTGAGCCGCGGGTGACAAGCGTTCGAGTGCCGGCGACCGCCGCCCGTCTCGGCCCGGCCCTGGAGAAACCCCTCTTGGAGCCCTCGCTCCAGTCGGCAACGGCCACCGGAGCCTGCGGGCAAGCAGCGGCTTCGCGCGGCTTCTGGCAGTCGGAAGCGCCGTGCGCGATAGGTAGGAGGCAGAACGGCCACGGCCAGGTCCGCCGGGCAACGCCCGAGTCTGCCGGCTGAGCCGCGGGTGACAAGCGTTCGAGTGCCGGCGACCGCCGCCCGTCTCGGCCCGGCCCTGGAGAAACCCCTCTTGGAGCCCTCGCTCCAGTCGGCAACGGCCACCGGAGCCTGCGGGCAAGCAGCGGCTTCGCGCGGCTTCTGGCAGTCGGAAGCGCCGTGCGCGATAGGTAGGAGGCAGAACGGCCACGGCCACAGCCGCCGTGCAACGCCCGAGTCTGCCGGCTGAACCGCGAGTAGCTGCAGCGGTTCGATGGCGCTGGTCCGCGAGCGCCAGCCCTCTGCCCTAGTATACGGACAGCGAGGTCCCCGGCCCCGGCGGGCTCGAAGAGAACCGTCTTCCCCCAGCGGGGAGGCGCGCGAGCGCCGCCGACTCTTACCATGACGTAACTGGAGGCAGCGCAAAGCAGCGACCCCTTCGGCAGCTCCGAAGAAGAACCGGGCAAGACGTCTACCTGCCAGAACCGCGGTGGAGCCAAAGTCCCGCCGGAGCGAGGTAGACGAGGCATCCCTTTCCGCCGGCAGCTCCGGCGGCCACATCGGGCACACCGGACCCGGCGGACGGTAAAACGGGTAGACCTGGCCTCCCTGCCGGCAGAACGGGTAGACGAGGCCTCCCTGCCTGGAACCGGGTAGACCTGGCATCCCTGCCGGAAGCGGGTAGACCTGGCATCCCTGCCGGTAAAACGGGTAGACCTGGCCTCCCTGCCGGCAGAACGGGTAGACGAGGCCTCCCTGCCTGGAACCGGGTAGACCTGGCATCCCTGCCGGAAGCGGGTAGACCTGGCATCCCTGCCGGCAAAACGGGTAGACCTG
This sequence comes from Opisthocomus hoazin, assembly GCF_030867145.1. Classification (NCBI taxonomy): domain Eukaryota; kingdom Metazoa; phylum Chordata; class Aves; order Opisthocomiformes; family Opisthocomidae; genus Opisthocomus; species Opisthocomus hoazin. The sequence continues at coordinate 146,672 of NW_027448880.1, forward strand.
GTCTCCCTGCCGCCAAAACGGGTAGACCTGGCCTCCCTGCAGGTAAAACGGGTAGACCTGGTCTCCCTGCCGCCAAAACGGGTAGACCTGGCCTCCCTGCCGCCACAACGGGTAGACCTGGCATCCCTGCCGGCAAAACGGGTAGACCTGGTCTCCCTGCCGGTAAAACGGGTAGACCTGGTCTCCCTGCCGGCAGAACGGGTAGACGTGGTCTCCCTGCCGCCAGAACGGGTAGACCTGGCATCCCTGCCGGCAAAACGGGTAGACCTGGTCTCCCTGCCGGTAAAACGGGTAGACCTGGCCTCCCTGCAGGTAAAACGGGTAGACCTGTTATCCCTGCCGGCAAAACGGGTAGACCTGGCATCCCTGCCGGCAAAACGGGTAGACCTGGTCTCCCTGCCGGTAAATGGGTAGACCTGGTCTCCCTGCAGGTAAAACGGGTAGACCTGTTATCCCTGCCGGCAAAACGGGTAGACCTGGCATCCCTGCCGGCAAAACGGGTAGACCTGGTCTCCCTGCCGGTAAATGGGTAGACCTGGTCTCCCTGCCGCTAGAACGGGTAGACCTGGCCTCCCTGCCGGCAGAACGGGTAGACCTGGCCTCCCTGCCGGTAAAACGGGTAGACCTGGCATCCCTGCAGGTAAAACGGGTAGACCTGGCATCCCTGCCGGCAAAACGGGTAGACCTGGTCTCCCTGCCGGTAAAACGGGTAGACCTGTTCTCCCTGCAGGTAAAACGGGTAGACCTGTTCTCCCTGCCGCCAGAACGGGTAGACCTGGCATCCCTGCCGGCAAAACGGGTAGACCTGGTCTCCCTGCCGGCAAAAAGGGTAGACCTGTTCTCCCTGCCGCCAGAACGGGTAGACCTGGCCTCCCTGCCGGTAAAACGGGTAGACCTGGTCTCCGTGCAGGTAAAACGGGTAGACCTGGCATCCCTGCCGGCAGAACGGGTAGACGTGGTCTCCCTGCCGCCAGAACGGGTAGACCTGGCATCCCTGCCGGCAAAACGGGTAGACCTGGTCTCCCTGCCGGTAAAACGGGTAGACCTGGCC
>NW_027448881.1:0-19369 GCF_030867145.1 Opisthocomus hoazin
TCTTATAACTGGGTCCTTGTAAATTACTCTGATTTAGTCAAATAGAAGAATGACACATTAACCAGGAGATCCACTAACATCATTGCCATCAGCCATTATTCTGCTCAGAGTATCTTCTAAGAAAACATGTAGTTGAGAATATTTTTGCTTTGAACAAAAGCATCTATTTTAATTCTCTACGAAGTGCTGTAATATGACAGAAAACCTAAAGTATAACTAAAAGAAATAGTGCTAGAATATGGAAAGAAGAATTCATTCTGAACAATGTCCTTCAAAAATCTAGGACATGCAATTAAAGTTAGTAGCTAAATGTAGCTTTACACTCTTACAGCCATATTTGTTTAAAACACATTTTTAGATGTTTGCATTAAGTAGTTACTGCTTCTTCTGGCTTCAAAAGCTTCTAAAGGGAGCTGGAGGTGATCAACACATCAAACACTGTACATAACCTGTATGACTGAATAACTACTTACCACAAAATCTTCCAGCTCAGGAGCAAAAGGCAAATCTGTCAGACGCCAAATATCCCTACCTGCAATGCCCTCAGCGTTTGTGATTCAAATACTTAGGCACATCGAAGAAAGAGTTCTTTAGTCATATAAATTGGCCTAAAAATTTATGATCTACTCACAGAAAAGAGTTTTTGTACATTTAAGGTAACTAGTACCTACAGGTGTGTTTTGAATTTGTGCCCGGACAACTTTGCCAGCTGCTCTTATTACAGATAAAAATTTAAAAGAAAACTTCCAGGTTTTGATTTCATTTTCAATGTATATCAGTGATTTTTTTTTGTCACTGAAATCAGCCATACTTTGCAAGAGTAAATATACCAAAACGCAGTTTTGGATTGAATTTTCCCCACCACTATCTACACTTATTTTTTGAATTTTAAGATTTTTGACTCCATTGAGGCATCAAAAGTTCTGAAGTTCACAGTTCTGAAGTGCCTAAGATATGGTAGTTGAACAGATTATTCTAAACTTTATAGCTTTGTATAAAAGTAATTTTTTACATGCTCTGTGCTTTTCATGAAGTATTTTTCTTAAAACTCCACACATACAAGCCATTTACAGATGAGATCCATTTCTATATGCTCCATTTCCTTAGATGACACTTCAAGACATGACATGCCATAAATCATTGCATCAATCTTTTCAGGATATTATTGTATGTCTTAATAAAGTGTGACATGACTTTTAAGAACCAGATGCCATGTTTCATAATATCACAAGTCAGTCTGAGGTACAACAAAAGACATTTCACCTTCAACTGTGATCAGATAATTATTCTTTAAAAATTAATTAGGCTCCAATCTGTTGAAAAGGTCATAAAAGTAACAGTCTTTAAAGATATGTTTTCATGTGCACTTGTGCAACCAAGCTGTTGCCATGAAGTAATAAAATGTTCCACAATGTATTTCTTTTCCTCTCCATTTTTTTGAATGATGAATTCAAAATTCTCATGTACAAATAACCAACATACACACTGGCATTCACCTAATGAAACTCCTTTAATAAATTCGTAAGTTTAAAATAAAGTACATCAAGAGTTAGCGTCAGTTCCACTCTCATTGTCCACATTGTTCAGGTATGTAGCCTTAATACTATCTCAGCTGACCAGTGAGCCACTCAAAAAGCAGCTTGAGGAGGTCTTATCAAAAAATTTTCCATGTTTATTGACAATGTGAATGCTCTGGTTTCTAATACTGATTTCAAAATAGAAAAGGAAAAACAAAAGGAAAAGGAAAAGGAAAAGGAAAAGGTAAAGGCAAAGGCAAAGGAAAAGGAAAAGAAAAAGGAAAAGGAAAAGGAAAAGGAGAAAAAAAGAATGATTCATTGAGTTTGCTTTGGGGAGGGCTGCTCAGCTGGTCGGAAGAGCTACAGAAAAGATGGTGAAGAAACAAAAAGTCTTGTTTCAGATCATCATAATTCTGGAAGATTTCCCAGAAAAAATTCTATGCAGAGGTAGTGAAATTGTAACTTACAGACAGTTCAGACGATTTACCAGCTATACAGATTGAGGTCCAAACCAATACTATTCCGAGTTCAACGGCAAGGTACATGCACATAAAAGCAAATAAGTACAAAAATATTTGCCTTGCACAGGAGCAAGCTGCCACTTGCCGACTAGCATATATCTATGCCTTCTCCACAGTGTTCTCTTTAGTGATCTCTCCAGAAATTCAAGCATTTCCAGTACCTCACTCTGTACAGAATTTGTTTCTGTCATCAGTGATATGTAGCATAAGACAGAGGTTAGGAGTATTGGCAAAACAGGAAATGAAGGAGTTGGGAGATAAGATTTCTGATAAAAAAATGGCAAATATGGGTTCAGAAAATTTGTACAATACAATAGTTCTAACACAGTTAAGGAAATTGCACAAAGAGCTAGTCTTTGGGATTTTAACTCCCAATCACTACAATGCTGGAAAAAGGAAATAGGTACTGTGTAGACATTTGGAAATTTGCAGACTAATTAAACACCTTTTTTCCATGTCCCTATTCTGTGGATATCCCCAATAAAGAAATAAATTCATAAATGTCAGGTCCCATATATTATTAAAATCCAAAGGAGATCAAAAGGCAAATCAAACACTTTTTTACCCCAACCCACTCCGGGAGGAGAAGACTAAAAGAAAAAAAAAGGGGGGAAAAATTAAAATAAAAACAGGAAAAAAGGAAAAAAGAAGGAGGATGAAAAAGAAGCCATGCTGTTACCAAAACAGTTCACCTCAGTCTTGCCTGGACTCATTTTAGAGTGACAGCCTCATTGCCACTGCAGAAAGGACGTTGTCCTTCCCAGGATCAGCTGCTGTCACTGTTGTCTTCTCCTACCGCCTCTCCCCGTCTAGTGCCATAACAAACCCAAAGACAGCAAAGCCTAAAAGCAGTGCTTCAGTAAAATTAAGGCTCAATACCTAGGTTCATTTTGGTTAAAGAAGAGGATGGTGCGTAGCCTAGTTGCATCTCTCTTATGCCCCTCTGAGCCTCATAAGCCTATTTGTCCTGCTCAGAGCTGAAGCTACTCCTATCCTAACATTCTGGACTTTCAAAACTACAGTTAATATCTCTTAAGCTTTTTTCCTCTTACCTTCCCAAAATCCACCAAACATAAAACTGAGTTTTGCCTACTCTCTTGAGAAGCTTTGAGCCAACTCTGGCTGGCATCAAACACTGTTGGAAATGAGTGACTAGACTAAGTGTGCCATTAGTCTGATAACAACAACTGTCTGAAGCTGCCAACTTGCAAATTTTAAAGGTATAGGGAAAGAATATTTCCATCAAAATGTGTCAAGCAAAATTCACAAAAAATTGACATGGAGTGTTATCCAAGTTTAATTAAAAGATTACAAAGGGCATAAATTTAAATAACTCTGACCAGTCACAGTGCTTGCAACACCTTGCAACACCTCTTTTCTTCTGTTTTCTCTTTTGTGTGGTGCCATACATGCCATTCTTTTATTTTCAGAAGATCTGGAAAGTGCATATGCATAAAATATTTAAACAGAAGGGTGTTACATATTCTCTTTTAGTACCAATTTAAAAATTGACTAAGTTAATACCGTGGGATTTTTTTATTTCACTGTAATTGGAAAGTAAATAAATGAATGAGGCTGTGGGATTTGAGAGCTAGGAAGTTACAGTAGGAGATTTCCTGATTTTTGTATTTTTGTAAGCCTGCTTGCAAGAAGGCAAGAGAGCATCAATGAAAACATGATGTTAGAAAATAACCAGCAAAGATTTCTGTCAGTAGCTCTGCTAAGACTGTGAACAGCAGGAGAATAAATTTGAGTCAAACTTAACTGGTAAAATATGAAGTAGAGTGCTCAGACAAAAGCCCAGAGTTAATAAGATTACTCCTGACAGGCTGATGCTAGATACCTGCAACATGGCACATAAAATACTAACATTTAATATTTTCTTTGCCTGCCATGTGCAAGTCACATTTTCCAAAAAAATAAAAACTCAAACCAAAAAAAAACCCACCATAAAAAATATGTAAGCTTGCACATTATTTCTAAAAATACTAAGTGAAATGTTCCTAAGATAATTGGATTTACAACCCAACTGTAGAACAACACTCAAAATACCTTTATGAGAGAGTATAAAAAGGATGTTTTAAATTTACCAGTTGTTTTACCCTTCAGTATATTTGTCTGTATATGAATTACATCTTAAAACAAGAGCTTTTAGTTTCTCCCCTGTTTTGAAAACAGAAAATAGTCTTGGCATCTTAAAGCTAAAAAATCTTACTAAAGTAAGGATTCCTTGCATCTTTCTTTGATTGTAATCTGTTGCTAGACTTAAATCCAGTTGTCAGAAAACAATCCTGCTGAAAACTGGAAACAATTGGTACAATACTTGCACTGGATAGGAGTTTTCTCAGGTGACAGTGGCAACAGCTGGGAATTTCAATGAACCAGTGCTGTAAGACTTGTGAGATAATGACTACACTAAGTGAGCCAGTTTATAGCTCACTGCTGTGGAGTCCTTTTTTCATCTCCCTCAACACCACACTTCCAGAGTATGCCTTTGAGTGTTAGAATGCTCGTACACGAAACCATTACTGCTAATGGCAAATGAAAAGAAGACCACTCTAACCACATATAAAAAGGGATTCTAGAGGCCTCCTTCTCATCTGCTATCAGCAATAGTTAGAATAAGATTCTAGAGGTGTTAAAAAATTTGCAAAATATCTAGTACTTAACAGATTGAGCTCACTCTTGCTGCGGCCATTAGAAGTTTGTTATACATGAATACTTGCAGCAAATAACAATCAGACACAAATACAAAAATATTGACATTTGAAATTACACCCTTGGTGTCTGTAATGGAACAAGCACCTGTGTAAGAAACAGATTCAGCATCAATGGATGCCTTCCACACAGCTTGGAACAAAATGGATTTGTGATCTGAACACAGATAAAATTGCTTACCAGGCTTCTGGGATGCAGACATAAATATTAATCAGTGCATGTTAGCTGCAGTGGTCACATCAAAAGAAACACAACCTATATGACAACTGTTTTGTACTTACTAATGCACTGTGACCGTGACTATTCATCAAAGCCGTAATGAAGAGGTAATTGACTAAGACAGACATTTCTGAGTGAATCCAATGTGAGTAGAACTATACATGCAATTTTGTGTGACCATAACAAGAAAAAAATCAGAATTTGAAGACTACATGCAGGCAACACATTTCACAGTAGTACATGATTTGTAGAAAAGAAACAAATAATCAAACAAACCTCCAGCAAAGTCTGTATAGTTTGTGAAGTACTTCTTTACATAGATTCAAAGAATAATTGCTCTTGGAAGGGATTTCTAGAAATCACCTCATCCATCCTCCTGCTCAAAGCCTAACTTCCAATTAGGCTGACTGGAATTTAAATGTTCTCACTCAGGGCTATGTCCACTTAAGTTCTGAAAACTCCAAGAATGCATATTCCCCAACATCTCCAAGGAGCCCATTCCAGTGCTTAATGACCCTTGTTATAGGATTTTGTGACCTTTAGGTTTACTCTGCAACTACTTGTGTCTTTTGCATTATATCCTCTCACTGTTCACCTCTAAGAAGACTCTGACTCCATCTCCTCTATCCGTCTCTTAGACAGTGAAAGGCTTCAAACTAGGTCCCCCTGAGCCTTCTCTACTTTAGGCTGATGAAAAGCACAGGTCCAGATTTAATTACCTTAAGCAGTCAAATTCAGACCCTCAGTAACTCTGAAAACTCATTTTTCCAGTCTTGAAAGGTTTCCAGAACACCTACTCCAAAGCCTATTCCATCCGCCACAGAAAGCGAAACAATCTTTTTGAATACCCTGCGAAAGAAACAAAATACTATAGGAAGGATCAAAATCCTACAGGTTGATATAACCTATGAAAAGAGTAGAAAATAACAGGATTTAATTTTCTGTGGTCCTGGGTCCTGCAACAAAGTTTTGCTCTGCTTTGTTAAGTCCTGTTGTCCAAATAACAGATAGAAGAGACATCTCTGTACATTACAGGGGAAGAAAAATAAATCAACCCAAAGTATTCTCTAGACAGAGGCAATTTACACCTGACTGGAGTCTCACTTTCAAATCCTATCAGCGGTAGGACAAGAATCACCAACTTGATTTTTCTTTTTTTTAAGTAGCAAAAAACATAGGAGTGCAATCTGATCTACCTCTTATGTCCAGGTATGATTAATTTATATTCAGAAACATATAAATGGACATCAGCCAAGTTAATATCCCTCAACTAGAATTATTCTTTTCTGGTCTCTGAAAAGAGACAGAAAGGTACCTGAGTATGAGATTAATAAACACAAATTTGTTGCAAAATCCTCAGTCATGGAAAAGAAGATTTTCAAAATTTTGAATTGGTATAGCATTCACTAATGAACCTGTGCTGGTGAAACTTTAGTTTTGTGGCAAAGTGACTCCATACAATCTTAACTGTTTTCGGAATTGGGAATTATTTTGCTGAGTTTATAACTGGCATAAGGGAAAATTCATCTTATACTAACAGAACAGTTTTATTCTTTAATAAGATCCCTTGCTAAAGATACTAATCCTGTGCAGCTGTTAAATAAATTGAAAAATATGGTCCTGTATCTAAAATAGCAGAATATTCACTGCTACCTTAAAGATACTACTGTGATCCTAAAAATATTTCTAATGGTGACTGACTGGAGTAAAGTCAAACATATTAATGCCATAACTAAATAAAATGGAAACCTCTAATTCATTATGCTTTTATAGAGTAGTCCATCATAATTTCATGGGAGCAATATTATACATACTTTTCTTGTACTGTGTAAAAAAGTAATTATTTTGATGAATGATGCTCAAGGTACCTGTAAGTGTTATTGATTTTGCAGCTGTGATGCAAAAGTGATTTTTCTAGGTCATTTAAAGCAACTAAATTTACACAAGAATATTTAAGTTTCATTTGTTTAAAATTATTAGAATAAAGTCAAGTGCATTAATTCAACAAGTTTCCTTTGTTTATAAATTTAGGTGAAAGGCTAAAACTGGAAAAACCTTTCCACCTCTAATGTCCAGAATTTTTTTTCCCAGCAGCACCAAAACACCTCCAGAAGACATTTTACATGGTGGGGGGGTGGGGAGTGTTGGGGTCAGAATCAAGCATTCCCTTTTCTGTTGTAGAAAAGGTACTTGGATAATTTTATGGAGGAGAGTCAAAGCTTGGTGACTCAGAAAAAAATAATTATTTCAGTTATTACAAGCAATAAAATCTTTTTACATTTGTTACATCTGCAGCTCTGATATTCAAGATAAAGGAGTTCAATCTTGGAAGTAACAGTTTTTTGTAAGTCTAACTAAAAAAATATCATATTGATTGATAAACATACATTGTCAGAAATGAGAGATTTGGTCCTCAAAAGGAGTTAATCCTGAACATATGCTCTGTTCCGTCTCTTCTCGTACCATGGTTTAACAGCAAAAATGCCCAAGAAGATACAAGGCACTGAGTTTTGACAGAACAGAAAAGAGACAAAAGTCAAGGAGAAATCTCTAGTCTTAAAACAGATGTGCATACAAATCCACATACATTTTACTTGCAACGAAAGACTAAAATTAAAAGACAAGTGGGCTTCAGCAGAATTGCAAAATGTTAATATTCTTCCCTTGAGAATAAGCAGTATGTTTAGTATGCTATATATTGTCCCAGGACATAAACAAAAAGTCAACAGCTCAACTGAAATCGATGAATTCAAGTTTCTGTTCAGCTGAAGTCAATCACAGCTATAAAAATTCTGTCTGAAAAGTGATGGTGAGAAGCAATAACAAATCCAAATTCTCTATTTTGCAGCTATTTTGCATATTGTCTAAGAAAGTCACAAAGTCACAACAATAAGGCTTGTTTGTCAGCTAGAGCTCTAAGTCATTTCACAGGATAATTATCAAATTTAACAAGATTGCAACACTGTGGGAGACTTGACAAGTGTGGATTAATCACCTACCCAAATGGGAGATTATATTTATGTGTAGTCTTATTTTGAAAAAGAGATTCATATTTATTTATTTATGCTCTTTTTTGATTTTTTGCTCATTAGTGTCCTTTGTTCATTTTCTAAGCAACAAGTTACATATGGGTCATTTGAAATAGTTATTTATTTATGTCCTTATTCCATTAAACAAATAGTAAATATTTATCATTCTTGCTTTTCACCAGGTAATGCTTTGTATACACAAGAATTATTGTGTTCTAGTCATGGGACTTCAACATTATCTCCCTGCTGTCACCAACTGTAACTAACTCAGAATGTTTCAGAAAAAATAATTGCTATTCCCAGCTATTAACTTTAGCTTCCAAATCCATTAACATAAAACCACAATGTTAGTCCCAAAATCAAACCTTTCTAGTGTCCTTATGAAAGAGGTTGTGCTTTATCCTAATACTGAGTAATACTGTACTATTTAAGAGTATTACAAAACTGGTTCACACAAGCTTCCTTATGTATTTGGTTCTCACTTCCTCTGGCCTCACCTAGATTTCTTTTAGCTTTTCTTGTGTTCAGCAGTCCCTGTAGTGAGTCAGATGTCTCTGCCAATTTCTAAGACCTCTCCAGAAGGCTTTGCTTCTGTTTTTGTTTGTTTGTTTTTTTATTTATTTGCTTATTTATTTCAGTTTACACTGGTTCCATCTAGGCAACAGTAGCTTTGTATGGTGAAAGTTTTTCGTTTTGCTATTTATGGACCAGTTTAGATAATAGCTTAAAATGATGGGAAGATGTCACAAAAACAAAGAAAGCGCAAAAGCGGCAAAAGCAGCCACACCAAAAACAAGCAAGCAGACAAGCAACGCCACTAATCTTCTGAATTACGTAAAGAGGATATTTGCATATAGGTATGAATGACAGAAAGTACTTACCACTATCAGTATACATCTCAACAGTCACTCAATTGATGACAGAAATAATGTTAGGGTTGTGAAGATACTTTTAATATGCCCTTAGTATTTTTTCCTTATAAATGAACGCCAAGAGTTGTTATATTTAGAACTAATATTTCACATCATTTTTAATCTAATTCTTATTTCCCTAGCTTTCATTACAAATTTCCCCAAAATTGCATTTCCATTCTTCAAAGTAAGAATGTGAAAACGGTTTGGCATTTCTTTTCCAACTCTCACGTCTTCCTCTTACATACACAAATACATATGTTTGTTGTTTGTTTGTTTAATTTATGACTTATTTTCCCCTCTGTTCTTCACAAAAGTCTTCCCCCCCTCCAAAAAGGTTTATTGTGCATGCATGCTCTTCATTTTTATTTTCTCTAAAGACATTTTTCATACAGTTATAGTAATGATATGATACAAGCTCAGTTAAAGTGCTTCTGGATAATACTGTTCTGTTTGTGGAGGAGGAAAGGTCATACTTCTGCATCTTGCAGTAGGAAATTAAACAGATATTATCAGAACAAAAAAATGTGGCAAAATAGTTAAGAAGTTTTCGTTATCTCTTGAACTGAGATCATTACAATTATTATTAGCCACTCAGAAATGCTCTTCATTGCTGAAATGAACATCCATTAGATTTTTCTTATTTTTCGTAGACATGTAAGAAGTTGCCTGGATTATATTACTTGGAGGTAAACATGCGATAACCTCCTCACTGTTTAATATTAAAAATATGTGAAATGTAAATTATCACAGCATATTAAATTCTTTAGGACTTTTTATAAAAAAGTGGAATTACTGATGATCACTTTATATACACGTAATCAAACATAATTTAAATTCCTAGGGAAATGGGATAAAATGGTCACTTGTATATGTAAATATTCCAACATGCAAAGTCTTTTTCCAATTATAGCCATTAAAAATCTGTGAAGTTTTTATTGATTTATGTAAAAATTCTTAAATATAAGGTCTTACTGGTTACAGATTGAGGGGCAAGCAAAATTTCCTTTTCAAACTTTCAGTTAGCATTTGTAGGGCTTGCCACTGACCACATCAACATAATTCAAGATTAACCTTTTTAAAACATCTGGAACTAATCTAATCTAACTGGGATCCTAATCTAGCAAATAGACTTCTATGACTGACTAATTTCATGATCCAATTAATTCAGTCACATGCAACAGATGTTTCTAGATATATCAGATACTGAACACACAAAAGACCAAGCATAATAGATATTCAAAATAGCACTAGTCTATGACTAAATTCATAAAAGTTGGAATCTATTCCTTCACTGACACATTGTGTTCCTTTCTACTGCAAATGCCTGAAAGCAGACCTGTGTATCAGGTGAATTTGGTGGGGTTTTTTATCAAGTTTTTCTTAGTGTTTGTTCCTCCTTGAGCTAAAGAAAAAACTTTGAACAAGTAACAAAAATAATTCTGAACAGTTACATACATTGATGAAAAACCTTAATCCTAGAACAGAACCTTGACCAATACTAGATTTTTATGTTTATGCTATGGAACAGAAAATTAATGAAATAAGGTCAAAAACTCTGATGCTTTACTAGCTATTTCTTAACCCTGCAACACAAGATATTGTTTACATGAATGCATATGCTGCTTCCACCACAATGGTCATTACGAGTTGCTATAAACAGTGTTTCACAAAACAAAATGATTTTTGTTTTTCTAAATTCTAGATGAAGAGCTGAAAAAAAGTTACTTTAGCATTATTAAAGTTCCTTAGTGGGTACAGCTTTTAGCTGACAAAATAGAAAAACCATAATTTAATTTTCTTAATAAATAAACAATTACAAATCTTACAATGTTTAAATTGATCAGAAAGACAATTCTTATCTTTGTAATAGATAGTAAGGATATAAGCTATAAGAAATATTTTATTCCTTTATCAAAGTAATAGGCAATAAACTAATATTTGATGATGTTGCTTGTAAGAAGTATTAAACTTACATACATAAACATATAAAATTCTCCAGAATTTTGCCAAACATTGCTAAAGTTTGAAATGCTCTTAAATTTTCATCTTTAAAAAACAGATATTAGAATCTAGGATCTTTCTGTACAATAAAAGCAGTTTAAAATCTGCATATCAGGATAGAAATAACACTGATTTTCATAGTTTTTAAATCTGACAATCTACTGGAATCTTTACATAAAAAATATTTTTTTTCTATTTTTTTAATAAGCTTAAATGTTTTTAAGCCAAAACTTGAACCTTCTGTAATATATCCAATACATCTAGGCCCATACCTGTTTCAGGAGATAAATTATGTGCATTTTTAAACCTTTGTCTCTTCAGAAGTTAACAGTTTAATGTCTTGCAAAGGTCACTGAAAAATCCAAGGGTGCATATGACTGGCACGATCAATTATAAGAAAGAACCAGCACTTAAATATTCATTTTTCTAAATTATAAGATGGTGTCATATTTTTTTAATGAAGAGAGAGAGATGGCTGAAAAAGACTATGAACAATTATTTCTTTCTTCTGATTTTATTAGTGGCTTTGTAATCCTTCATATTTTGCTTTCCTGGAAATAGAATTTGGTTCATCAGTTCATATTTTCTCTTTGAAGTTTCAGATATTGGCTTCTGTCAGAGACATTTAACCAGACAATACTAATCTCTAGTCTGACCTAATGTAGGAACTATTTTTTTACGTTCTCAGTGTCACTGCTAGACAGTGAATTTGTTAAGGGCTCGAGGAAGCATGCAGGAAACAAAAGAAGTAAGAAAAAAAGAAGAGGATTACAACTGGGATACATGTCAGAAGCCGATAATGTAAGAAAAAACCCATATACCAAGATATTCAAGGGAAAGATAATTGCAGAGTACATCTTGCAGTTAAGGAAAATCTTTAGCAGGAAGATCAAACTGCCAGGAGGTTATGAGTATTTCAAAATCCAAGCCTAAATTATTAGCTATGAAACTAAACCAGACGTGAACTAAACACAATTCAGCTTAAAAGCAAGCAATTAAAAAGCTTCCACAAAGATGAACTTTGATCAAGAGTTATTTATGTTATACCTGATGAATGTGAACAGGGTAGGAACTACAGAAAACAAGCTGCAGAGTATGGCATAACTTTCTGAGCCTTTAAGGCTAATAAATTGCAATCTTAAAGTATAAAAAAGTGAAGTAGGCAGATGTTGTCATTTGCACATTATTTGTTAATCAGCTGATAATCAGAAAAGACTGGAAACAGTAGCAAATTAGAATCATAATTGTATCATAGACACCAAATGTCCCAAGCCATCTTGACCACTTTTCTGTTGCTGATGAAATCGCGGAACTATGAGAAAGGCACGCTGGATATCTGTCTGGATTTCTCAAAATATATTTGATGCTATGTCACAGCATATCCTATGGGGAAATTAAATCAGATTGGTTTGGAGAGAAATACAATTAAATTAATCAAAAGCTGTCTGTCTAACTCAGGAGAGGGTAATTATAAATAGTACTTCCATCTAGATGAGGAAATAATGGCCAGCACTGTTCCCCACAGATGCCTTTGGGGTCTTAATTCTTTGAGTATCTTTATTCTGAAGATTTATAAAACCAGGGATAAATAGTTGCATTCACCACTACAGAACACTTATCCCCTTGCTGGTAAAACTCCATGCTACTATTCAAACCGTGACAACCCCGTCTGTATCCACACTGCAGGTCCTTGGGCAACAATCCTGGAGTGCTTCTCTGAAGATGCAGTGTAGCCATGACAGGAATGTGTTACCTTGCATGTCTTGCTAGGACACAAGCAAGTTCTTGCATGCCCTGCACCATATTATCTCTGTGGTACAAATGACACTGCCTGTGCCATGACAACCTTGAAAAAACCCAAGGCACTTTTTTCCTGAACAGGAAAAATGAGAGGATCCTTGACAGGCTCCAACAGACAAATCACATTATTACCCCTACATGCTACTATACATAACTCATTGTCTTGCAGGCCGGTAAATATGGGTATATTTGCCATTACTGGGCACATACAGCAGGCTGTAGTGGGTCCCATGGAATGGCTGGGCTGCCCTTGGCCTGAGTGGGGCTGAACTGGGTTTACCAGGTCCCCCATGGCTGAGTGCCCATTGCCAGCCTGTCTGAGATCCAGCTCTTCCACTGGGACCATGGAAGCTGCGAAGCAGCTTTCAGCCCTTCCATGGGGACAGAGGAAAAGGAGCAGACAGGAACTGGAAAATGTGTAAAAAATAAATCCAAATGGACCCCAAGACTGAAACAGTATAAGACACAAATATCATGCTCCCCAAGGAAAAGAATAGAAAGTAATTCCCACCATCCCCACAACCTCTGGCTTCTGCTGGCAAAGATCTCAGGGTGCTGCAAACACATCTTGTTTCCCCATTCCCTATTTCTTTTTGAGGAAGCCTGAATCTGCCAGCTTTGGGATTTTGATGAACTATTATATTTACTGGAAGGGAGACTATAACACCAGAGAAAAGGGAGAAAGAATTATTATTTTGTGTAGCATTTTCAAAGTTCTCACTACTAAGGTTTTCCTGTGTGATTTTAGACTGTGAGTGCTATTATTAGTTTAGCTGGACTAATAATTTGGCCTATCAGGCAGTTAAAACGTTAGTTTGTCTAAAAATATTATTCCTAGCTCCATATATACAGCGTGCTTCCCCTTGCCTACAACAAGATAAAGGTACAACAGCCTCGTACCCTTACTGCAAACAAACTCCGAAATTGGTGTTACTGCCTAGGCTGGCCTTCACAAGTTGGTGGAAGTGGATATGGAGACAATGTCTAGCAAGTCCTTCTACCCAGACTTATAATGTTCTAAGGCTGAAAACAGTCGTAAGGAACACACACATGCACTTCAGTTGGCAGAAACTGACATGCATTGGTCAAGGTCATCCAAACTGCAACATTTCTAGGACCATAAGCTAGCATTCCTATAAAGTCTTGTTCCTGAAAGGTACTCTGCTGCAACTCTTTGCAGAGTGAGACCTTCAGATTATATCTCCTGTCTGCCCCTCTTTGGTACCGTACACCAGTGTGCACCTCAGCCTGCATGACACTCAGAACTGGGGATATGCAACAAGGACGTATCCTTAGCTTTTCCGTAGTAGCTGTGATAGTGGATTCATGCACAGATGTGTGACATTTTTGTTTCTACCAGTGGCAGGCAGAGATCCAAGTCAATCACTTAACAACTCTAGAACCCATTTGTCTCTTTCAGTTTTAAGCAAAAAAACATTTATTTGAACACTCTCTGCCACTGACATATTCTTTTTAAAATTTAGATAATCTATGGAGGAAGAGCAAAAGGAAGGATGTAGCTAAGTGCGTTTCCATGGGCTCTCCCCATGCACTAGTCCTTTGCCTGCTGGCTAATCCGGGACAGACTCTTCAGTCCTCCCACTGCCAATGTTCATTTCTTCACTGACAAAAACATAAGCAAATACTGCTTTAGATCAGTTCTTCCCGGCTTTCATCTCTCTGTTCCCAAAAGGTGATGTCACTCTGCTGTCCCTTCAAGTTCAGGCTTTCCGGGAGGAGATGGTCACTAAATTAACATCATACAACAAAATTCAGCTTTCTGCAATCCAGCTTTAAGAATCAGTTCTCCAGCTTTAAGAATCACTTCTCCACCCTATGCCCAAAATGCTCTTTCTTACTGCTGTGAGGCGTCTTAAGGAATCTTATAATCCTGTAAGGACTTTTTATTACATACCTTACTGTTTCCTCAGGGCAGCTTCTGTTTATATTTATTTTCAACTGCTTCAGTGCTTTCCAGTTCTCTGTCTCTTTTCTACTTACTGCTCCCATTCCTCTGGTCTAACCACTTATCCTAAAGAAGTGTAAACGGGCTGTATCTCAGTGTCTGAGGGAGAACTGTAATTATAGTGCAATTATTTTTCTTAAAATGACAGTGATGTGTAGAAAGAGTGAACATGTAACCTTTGGAAACACTTTGTGGAGCACTTTATTCCTGTTGGGGTGTTTCATTTCAAGCATAGTTTATAAATATTCTCTTTTTTTTTTCAGAATAGTGTCTAAGTTCTGTAAATAGGATCTAGAAGTAGAAGAAAACTTTAAATAAATATTAAAGATATGATACTTGAGGGTACATGTACTAGAACCTAGGAACTCTTTTTACAGCCACCACCTTGCTGTTGATCCCTCTACATAAAAATTTCACAGATGTAAGCTAGCAGAAACTCTTAAATCTTCAGTCATAAGACAAATGTTCATATTTGCAGAAAATGTATCATAATGACTATCACAAGCTAGGCAAGGACAATAATATATGCATAGGAAGGGCAGTGAATTCTGACAGTCCATCCTGATCCAAAGATTTTGAAACTTGCTATGGAATTTTTAAACGAGTTTCATACAATGTTATGCAAAAGATAACAATTTTACAAGATTATTTAGAAAGTCATTCTATCTTTTCTACATATATTGGCATTTTTTGCTTTAGTTTTTAAAGAAATTAGGCTATCCATTACATTTTCAACCTAAATGTGAAACATGATTAAAAAATGTTGCTTCATGCTGAATTTGCATTATTTTTTTGTGTTTTTTTTTCCTTGATCACAAAAACCCTCTGTGAAACCAAAAACCAAAATCTTTGATTCTCCAGGGGTAAAATTACGTTTTCCTTTTCTCTGCCTTGCTACTTCACTTCACAAAAAGGTGTACAAATACTATATAAAACTTCTAAGAACCAAATTGTAGTTTCGTCCAAAACACTGAACCAAGCATACAAATGTGTGCTCACCTTGGAACACCATTTTTGTGTGTTGTTACATAGTGATAGTATCCCTGACTGTTACACCATGCTTGTAATTTGTTAGATGCTATCGGAATGTCATCTTGATTGCCTCGGTTGTTTCGTTATTTTTGACTGTTTAATTGCGGTCATGCATTAAATTTTGTTTGAGTAGATCTAGCTATGCATCTTGTAGTATTAGGTCTCAACTGACATCCTGAACCTATAAAAAAGTTGTGGCTGCTGAAGTGTTTGTAATGTAAGAACTCCCGTCAATTTAACCATTCTATTTTTGATACCATTAAAGCTGATTTTTGGAACATATTCTTGTCAGTCTCAGACTTCTGCGACACACTTGGCTTTAAATTATTGACATAACACAGACACTTTCAGACTTCTGTGACACACTTGGCTTTAAATTATTGACATAACACAGACACTTTAGGCCCCTTGTGGTGTATAGTAACTTGCAAGCACAGACAGCACCAAATACCAAACTCCTATTAAGTCAAAGGGTCTACAAAAAGAGTGTTTGCTTTCAGATTATTTCTTCCCCTATTAGAGAACCTTACAAAATCCCAATTAGCACAAGTATCTAGATTTTAATTTGTGAAAAAATGAAGCACAAATGGTGTCAAAACTCAAAGTGAGCTCTGCTTTTCTCCCTTCACTAGTGATAAGTCTTGTTTTCCTCAAACTACTGTTAGGTGTGTTTCTTTCAACATCCTCTTCCAGTTACATTTTTACTGTATTTGTTTGGTGTTTCATTTCATGTGTTTTCGAGAAGAAGAAAACTTTGTCTCCATTGCAAAGTTCTGCGAATGAAGAAACTAGCTGAAAATAAAACCAATAATGGTATCTGATATTTATCAGCTGTCATAAATTGTTGATCACATCTGTAGACTCAGGTAAAAAGTATACTTCCACAAATATTATGCACCCTATACAATTGCTAGAAGGTAAAATAAACCTTTATTTTAATATACTCTGTGTTGTAACTTTGTGACAGCCATACTACTTCTTCACTCTATCTGATCATCTACACACATTTATCATAAGGTTTTAATCTAAGTTTTTTTTAACGAGTACAGTTTATTAGATCTAACAAAGAATTTTGTCTAAGAGGAGATCAACTTGGATTTTTCCACCATGAAGATCCAAAGCATTACTGTACAATAGGGTACAAGAGAAGGAAAAAGACTAGTTTTCTAAAATTTTGTGTTATGCAGCTGTATTTACTTTCTATCTTAGCAATGTTCACTGACGGTTTTGTACTTAGGTATGAAGTTACGTAAAAGTGTATACTCCGAGCTTTATATAATGGATTATTCTACCTTCTAAAATAGAAGTTTAATACTTTAAGTATCATACAGCACGTTCTCCCAATTGTAGATCTGTATAACGTTGTATTTGCATTCTATCATTACTTCTCATTTTAATTATATATATTCAGATTTAGAGAAGCTCAATTTCTATTTTCTTCTTTCCTTTAGGATATATTTAATTAGTTTAATTCAAACTCATGCCCTTCTGGCATCATCATTAACACAGACTTAGTATAATTAGCATTTTAATGTACAATAAATAATCTTGTACAAGTCAGTTTTTTACATTACTCCTTCCCTTGTAAAAACAAACCTATAAACCTATTTTCCATTTATGTGCTACTTTTCCTTTTCTTTTTTTTTTTTTTCCCCCACAAGGATCACTGAGCAGAGAGAACACAGAAATATTAATTGAAGATTCTTTCACTTATCAACTTATTTTGACCTTATTGTCCGTAATATTTCACAGTGTTTTAAGCTGTGTTCAACAGCAACTATCAAAGTCGTTGACTGAAGCATCTGTTTGTACCTGAGCCACTCCAGGTCTGCTAAAGGACTTTTAGGGATTTGAGCTCTTGGATTCTAAATTACTAGCTTACTTTGTAAATTTACTCAGCTTCAAAAGTATGGACTGCAAAAAACTGGATGAACAGATACAAGTACAGATAATGAAATTGCTATGAAATTCAGAAAAAAATAATTATATTAGCAACCTTTTGTTAAAATTTTATTTTTTAAAAATCATGATTTGCCGTCCATGGAAGTGCATAAAGGGCTCAAAAGCTAAAATTTTTTGAAAATGTAAGTATAATTTTATCTCTGTCTTTCCAGTTGCAAATCCACATACTGTAAATATTCAAACTGAATGTTATCCTGCATTTTTTACCAGCTTTTTGCCCTAATCCATAGGTATCACCAAACATCAGTCCAAGAATATTAAAAATACACCCTTGGAAATAAAATGAGAAGTCAGAGCAAGTATAATTTCATCAGGTCTCTCTAAGTATAACCTTTCCAATAACTAGAATCTGTGGAAGAAAAAAGAAGATAGTGAACTCAGACAGAATTTCTACCTTTAAAAAGTGACCTCAATGTCAACGGACTTCAGAAGGATGTAAATGTTTTACAGTTAAAATCAAATTTTACACTGAAGCTCACATCCCTTAAATTCACGTTAAATTTCACCGAGAAATCACTACCAGAATTATGTCACTTAAGTAGGACAAACCAATTTTCATGTTAGGATGAGCTGTGACCTTTCAGAAATGAGTTAAGTGGGAAGTCCAGTTCCCAGCAGAAAAACAATCAAGGAAAGAAAGAACGAAAGAAAGAACAAAAGAAAGAATGAAAGAAAGAACGGAAGAAAGGAAGAAAGAACGAAAGAACAAAAGGAAGAATGAAAGGAAGGAAGGAAGGAAGGAAGGAAGGAAGGAAGGAAGGAAGGAAGGAAGGAAGGAAGGAAGGAAGGAAGGAAGGAAGGAAGGAAGGAAGGAAGGAAGGAAGGAAGGAAGGAAGAAAGGAAGAAAGGAGAAAGAAAGAAAGAAAGAAAGAAAGAAAGAAAGAAAGAAAGAAAGAAAGAAAGAAAGAAAGAAAGAAAGAAAGAAAGAAAGAAAGAAAGAAAGAAAGAAAGAAAGAAAGAAAGAAAGAAAGAAAGAAAGAAAGAAAGAAAGAAAGAAAGAAAGAAAGAAAGAAAGAAAGAAAGAAAGAAAGAAAAAGAAAGAAAGGAAAGAAAGGAAAGAAAGAAAGGAAAGAAAGAAAGATCCCCAAAACCGACCACCAGAAATCCAAATACATTGCTCATATCTTTTATTGAGAGAACACATCAGAATATACAGAACATCTGGGAAAGACTGTGGAAATTTATATTTCAAAAACTTATAGCACCATTATATGTTTCTATATAATTCTATGCTGCTTTTATTTTTTTCTATGTATATTCTTCCATGGAGGGATGAGTTGAAGGAGCTCTTTTCAGTCCAGGTTCGTTTCTAACTTGGCTGTACTTTTCCTCCTCTTTCATCTTCTTTATGGTGATTTTGTGTTTTCTGCAAATAAGTCTTTGACATGCACAATTCTGTGAATGCATGCATAATTCAATAACATTTAAATTTCTTGAACTTTATAATACAGAGCTGTGCCATTATGCCCCAATATTTTATTTTGCAAAACAGCTGGCACATAATTTTGTCATTTATTCCTTTTCTGTTAATTCTATTTATTGGTAATTCAGTTATGTTGTATCGCCAGTAAGTCACTGATGTTTATAATAGAGACTTTACTACATATATTAGCTATGCAGAAAAAATAGCTTATGTACAATATCCATCTGAAAGCTGAAAACCATTTTAATACATGAAAATCTTTATTTA
>NW_027448882.1:0-2500 GCF_030867145.1 Opisthocomus hoazin
GGCGGCAGGCCGGCCCTGCCGGAGGCCCGTATGCAGGGGTGCCTGCACGGGGTGGGAAGGGCCGGCGGCGGGCTGCCTGTGCTGTCTCAGCCGGGGCGGCGGTGGAGGGGCCTGTGGCGGGTGGCTGGGGGCGGCAGGCCGGCCCTGCCGGAGGCCCGTATGCAGGGGTGCCTGCACGGGGTGGGAAGGGCCGGCGGCGGGCTGCCTGTGCTCTCTCAGCCGGGGCGGCGGTGGGGGGGCTTGCGGGGGGTGGCTGGGGTCGGCAGGCCGGCCCTGCCGGAGGCCCGTATGCGGGGGTGCCTGCACGGGGTGGGTGGGCCTGCGGCGGGCTGCCTGTGCTCTCTGAGCCGGGGCGGCGGTGGGGGGGGCTTGCGGGGGGTGGCTGGGGTCGGCAGGCCGGCCCTGCCGGAGGCCCGTATGCAGGGGTGCCTGCACGGGGTGGGAAGGGCCGGCGGCGGGCTGCCTGTGATCTCTCAGCCGGGGCGGCGGTGGGGGGGGTTGCGGGGGGTGGCTGGGGGCGGCAGGCCGGCCCTGCCGGAGGCCCGTATGCAGGGGTGCCTGCACGGGGTGGGAAGGGCCGGCGGCGGGCTGCCTGTGCTGTCTCAGTCGGGGCGGCGGTGGGGGGGCTTGCGGGGGGTGGCTGGGGGCGGCAGGCCGGCCCTGCCGGAGGCCCGTATGCAGGGGTGCCTGCACGGGGTGGGTGGGCCTGCGGCGGGCTGCCTGTGCTCTCTCAGCCGGGGCGGCGGTGGGGGGGGCTTGCGGGGGGTGGCTGGGGTCGGCAGGCCGGCCCTGCCGGAGGCCCGTATGCAGGGGTGCCTGCACGGGGTGGGAAGGGGCGGCGGCGGGCTGCCTGTGCTCTCTCAGCCGGGGCGGCGGTGGGGGGGCTTGCGGGGGGTGGCTGGGGGCGGCAGGCCGGCCCTGCCGGAGGCCCGTTTGCAGGGGTGCCTGCACGGGGGTGGGTTGGGGGGGGCGGCGGGAATTTTTTGGTTTTTGTTGCTTTTTTATTTCTTTTTCCGCTTTTGAAACAGAGACGCCGCCCCGTCCTCGGGCGTTTCAGCCGAGCTGATGGAAAGCGGCGCCCCTTCCCGTCGCTTGCGGGGGGGGGTGGTGCAGGAGGGGGGAGGCGGCGCGCGCCTGAAATTCCCCTCGCCACCCCCCGTTTCCGAGACTTCGCCGTATCTAGTGGAAGGCGCTAAGCTTGGCCGGACTGTCTCGCTGAAGGCTTTCTTACTCTGCATCGGTTCTGACGGTGGGCGAGAAAAAAAAACAAAACCAAAGCAGAGCAGGGAAACAGTTACAAAAAGTTCTTGAGAGCCAGCACCGGCCCGCCCATCGGCAGACGGAGCGGCGCCCGGGGTCAACGAGTGCCACCCTGCTGCTTAGCAACCGGAACCCGAGCCGGCCCGCCCCGCCCACCCGCCGGCAAGGGGCGGGCGCTTCCCCGCGGCAGAAGGGGGAGACAGAGA
This sequence comes from Opisthocomus hoazin, assembly GCF_030867145.1. Taxonomy (NCBI): domain Eukaryota; kingdom Metazoa; phylum Chordata; class Aves; order Opisthocomiformes; family Opisthocomidae; genus Opisthocomus; species Opisthocomus hoazin. The sequence continues at coordinate 1,467 of NW_027448882.1, forward strand.
CTGAGAGACGGGGTCGAGGAGCAGGCGGGGAGCCTTGCGCTGAGGTAGGCTGGGGACGGGGCCTCTTTTCCGAGAAGATTGAGGTTTGAGTCGGGGGGGGGGGGGGGGGGGGGCGGCGGCAGGGGCTGCTTGTGCGCTCTCGGCCGGTGCGGCGGTGGGGGGGTGGCGGGGTGGGGGGGGGCAGCGGAGCGGCCGTGCCGGAGGCCCGTATGCAGGGGTGCCCGCACCGGGGGGGGGGTGGGGGGGGGCGGCGGCAGGGGCTGCTTGTGCGCTCTCGGCCGGGGCGGCGGTGGGGGGGGGGGCTTGCGGGTGGGGGTGCGGCGGCCGGGCTGCCGTGCCGGAGGCCCGTTTGCAGGGGTGCCTGCACGGGGGGAGGTGGGGGGGGGGGGGTGGGTGGGGCGGGGCGGCGGGAATTTTTTGGTTTTTGTTGCTTTTTTATTTTTTTTCCGCTTTTGAAACACAGACGCCGCCCCGCCTTCGGGCGTTTCAGCCGAGCTGATAGAAAGCTGCGCCCCTTCCCGTTGCTTGCGGGGGGGGTTGGTGCCGCGGAAGGGGGTGGCGGGGGGGGCGGGAACGGGACGGGGACGGGGACGGGGACGGGGACGGGGACGGGGACGGGTCTGGCCGACGGGTCTGGACGACAGCGCCCCCCCCACCCCGCGTCCCGGCCGGCCACCACGTCTACCCGGGACCGGGTCGGCGGGGAGGACAGGTCTACCCGGGACCGGTTCGGCGGGGAGGACAGGTCTACCCGACAGCGCCCCCCCCATCGCCCCGCGTCCCGGCCGGCCACCACGTCTACCCGGGACCGGGTCGGCGGGGAGGACCGGTCTACCCGGGACCGGTTCGGCGGGGAGGACAGGTCTACCCGGGACCGGGTCGGCGGGGAGGACCGGTCTACCCGGGACCGGGTCGGCGGGGAGGACAGGTCTACCCGGGACCGGGTCGGCGGGGAGGACAGGTCTACCCGGGACCGGGTCGGCGGGGAGGACCGGTCTACCCGGGACCGGGTCCGCGGGGAGGACCGGTCTACC
>NW_027448882.1:15000-27578 GCF_030867145.1 Opisthocomus hoazin
CTGAGGGCTCGCGGGGCCGCGCGGCCGTCACACAGCCCGGTTCGGTAAAGAAGCCCGAGGAACCCCAACCGAGCAGGTAGCGGGATGGGGGGGGTGCGGGGTGACACGGGGAGGCACGCGCCCCGCCGCTTCCACCACCGCCGTCTCTTTGCTCGTCACGGTCCGCGCCGCTCGGAGGGAAGGGGACAACACCTCGCACGAGACGGGAAGCGACATTGGAAAGGAGACCGCCCGGCCCGAACACCGGAGCCCCGCCGTGGCTCCCTATGACGGGGAGTACGGAAGACCCGGCCCGCCGGGGGCCCTCTCCGACGCCACCCGAAAAGCCTCATCGATCAGGAAAGGGAAGGGGAACGGAGGAGAAGCGGAGGCCCCACGGCCACGGTTCCTGGGACAGCGACGGCCGCGCGCGCCGGCCCCCGAACCCCGAACCTCGGGCAGGGCTGGGCAGCACAGGCGCGGGGCCCTGCGTGCGAGCGAGCGAGCGGGCAGCGTCGACAGCAGAAGCCCAACGCGGCTTGGCCACCGGCAGAGCCGGACTGCCGTAGAGGCTTCTCTGCAACGTGCCCGCGGATGGCTGCTGTTAACGGGCGTGGGGAGGGGGGGGGAGCCACGGCAGGCTCCACTCCCAAACCCCGGCCCTACAAGCGTTCGAGTGCCGGAGACCGCCGCCCGTCTCGGCCCGGCCCTGGAGAAACCCCTCTTGGAGCCCTCGCTCCAGTCGGCAACGGCCACCGGAGCCTGCGGGCAAGCAGCGGCTTCGCGCGGCTTCTGGCAGTCGGAAGCGCCGTGCGCGATAGGTAGGAGGCAGAACGGCCACGGCCAGGGCCGCCAGGCAACGCCCGAGTCTGCCGGCTGAGCCGCGGCTGACAAGCGTTCGAGTGCCGGCGACCGCCGCCCGTCTCGGCCCGGCCCTGGAGAAACCCCTCTTGGAGCCCTCGCTCCAGTCGGCAACGGCCACCGGAGCCTGCGGGCAAGCAGCGGCTTCGCGCGGCTTCTGGCAGTCGGAAGCGCCGTGCGCGATAGGTAGGAGGCAGAACGGCCACGGCCAGGGCCGCCGGGCAACGCCCGAGTCTGCCGGCTGAGCCGCGGGTGACAAGCGTTCGAGTGCCGGCGACCGCCGCCGGTCTCGGCCCGGCCCTGGAGAAACCCCTCTTGGAGCCTTCGCTCCAGTCGGCAACGGCCACCGGAGCCTGCGGGCAAGCAGCGGCTTCGCGCGGCTTCTGGCAGTCGGAAGCGCCGTGCGCGATAGGTAGGAGGCAGAACGGCCACGGCCAGGGCCGCCGGGCAACGCCCGAGTCTGCCGGCTGAGCCGCGGGTGACAAGCGTTCGAGTGCCGGCGACCGCCGCCCGTCTCGGCCCGGCCCTGGAGAAACCCCTCTTGGAGCCCTCGCTCCAGTCGGCAACGGCCACCGGAGCCTGCGGGCAAGCAGCGGCTTCGCGCGGCTTCTGGCAGTCGGAAGCGCCGTGCGCGATAGGTAGGAGGCAGAACGGCCACGGCCAGGGCCGCCGGGCAACGCCCGAGTCTGCCGGCTGAGCCGCGGGTGACAAGCGTTCGAGTGCCGGCGACCGCCGCCCGTCTCGGCCCGGCCCTGGAGAAACCCCTCTTGGAGCCCTCGCTCCAGTCGGCAACGGCCACCGGAGCCTGCGGGCAAGCAGCGGCTTCGCGCGGCTTCTGGCAGTCGGAAGCGCCGTGCGCGATAGGTAGGAGGCAGAACGGCCACGGCCAGGGCCGCCGGGCAACGCCCGAGTCTGCCGGCTGAGCCGCGGGTGACAAGCGTTCGAGTGCCGGCGACCGCCGCCCGTCTCGGCCCGGCCCTGGAGAAACCCCTCTTGGAGCCCTCGCTCCAGTCGGCAACGGCCACCGGAGCCTGCGGGCAAGCAGCGGCTTCGCGCGGCTTCTGGCAGTCGGAAGCGCCGTGCGCGATAGGTAGGAGGCAGAACGGCCACGGCCACAGCCGCCGTGCAACGCCCGAGTCTGCCGGCTGAGCCGCGGGTGACAAGCGTTCGAGTGCCGGAGACCGCCGCCCGTCTCGGCCCGGCCCTGGAGAAACCCCTCTTGGAGCCCTCGCTCCAGTCGGCAACGGCCACCGGAGCCTGCGGGCAAGCAGCGGCTTCGCGCGGCTTCTGGCAGTCGGAAGCGCCGTGCGCGATAGGTAGGAGGCAGAACGGCCACGGCCACAGCCGCCGTGCAACGCCCGAGTCTGCCGGCTGAGCCGCGGGTGACAAGCGTTCGAGTGCCGGAGACCGCCGCCCGTCTCGGCCCGGCCCTGGAGAAACCCCTCTTGGAGCCCTCGCTCCAGTCGGCAACGGCCACCGGAGCCTGCGGGCAAGCAGCGGCTTCGCGCGGCTTCTGGCAGTCGGAAGCGCCGTGCGCGATAGGTAGGAGGCAGAACGGCCACGGCCACAGCCGCCGTGCAACGCCCGAGTCTGCCGGCTGAACCGCGAGTAGCTGCAGCGGTTCGATGGCGCTGGTCCGCGAGCGCCAGCCCTCTGCCCTAGTATACGGACAGCGAGGTCCCCGGCCCCGGCGGGCTCGAAGAGAACCGTCTTCCCCCAGCGGGGAGGCGCGCGAGCGCCGCCGACTCTTACCATGACGTAACTGGAGGCAGCGCAAAGCAGCGACCCCTTCGGCAGCTCCGAAGAAGAACCGGGCAAGACGTCTACCTGCCAGAACCGCGGTGGAGCCAAAGTCCCGCCGGAGCGAGGTAGACGAGGCATCCCTTTCCGCCGGCAGCTCCGGCGGCCACATCGGGCACACCGGACCCGGCGGACGGTAAAACGGGTAGACCTGGCCTCCCTGCCGGCAGAACGGGTAGACGAGGCCTCCCTGCCTGGAACCGGGTAGACCTGGCATCCCTGCCGGAAGCGGGTAGACCTGGCATCCCTGCCGGTAAAACGGGTAGACCTGGCCTCCCTGCCGGCAGAACGGGTAGACGAGGCCTCCCTGCCTGGAACCGGGTAGACCTGGCATCCCTGCCGGAAGCGGGTAGACCTGGCATCCCTGCCGGTAAAACGGGTAGACCTGGCCTCCCTGCCGGCAGAACGGGTAGACGAGGCCTCCCTGCCTGGAACCGGGTAGACCTGGCATCCCTGCCGGAAGCGGGTAGACCTGGCATCCCTGCCGGCAAAACGGGTAGACCTGGTCTCCCTGCCGCCAAAACGGGTAGACCTGGCCTCCCTGCAGGTAAAACGGGTAGACCTGGCCTCCCTGCCGGCAGAACGGGTAGACCTGGCCTCCCTGCCGCCACAACGGGTAGACCTGGCATCCCTGCCGGCAAAACGGGTAGACCTGGTCTCCCTGCCGGTAAAACGGGTAGACCTGTTCTCCCTGCAGGTAAACCGGGTAGACCTGGCCTCCCTGCCGGTAAAACGGGTAGACCTGGCCTCCCTGCCGGCAGAACGGGTAGACCTGGCATCCCTGCCGGCAAAACGGGTAGACCTGGTCTCCCTGCCGGTAAAACGGGTAGACCTGGTCTCCCTGCAGGTAAAACGGGTAGACCTGTTATCCCTGCTGGCAAAACGGGTAGACCTGGTCTCCCTGCAGCCAGAACGGGTAGACCTGGCATCCCTGCCGGCAAAACGGGTAGACCTGGTCTCCCTGCCGGCAAAAAGGGTAGACCTGTTCTCCCTGCCGCCAGAACGGGTAGACCTGGCCTCCCTGCCGGTAAAACGGGTAGACCTGGTCTCCGTGCAGGTAAAACGGGTAGACCTGGCATCCCTGCCGGCAGAACGGGTAGACCTGGTCTCCCTGCCGGTAAAACGGGTAGACCAGGCCTCCCTGCAGGTAAAACGGGTAGACCTGTTATCCCTGCCGGCAAAACGGGTAGACCTGGCATCCCTGCCGGCAAAACGGGTAGACCTGGTCTCCCTGCCGGTAAATGGGTAGACCTGGTCTCCCTGCCGCTAGAACGGGTAGACCTGGCCTCCCTGCCGGCAGAACGGGTAGACCTGGCCTCCCTGCCGGTAAAACGGGTAGACCTGGCATCCCTGCAGGTAAAACGGGTAGACCTGGCATCCCTGCCGGCAAAACGGGTAGACCTGGTCTCCCTGCCGGTAAAACGGGTAGACCTGTTCTCCCTGCCGGTAAAACGGGTAGACCTGTTCTCCCTGACGCCAGAACGGGTAGACCTGGCATCCCTGCCGGCAAAACGGGTAGACCTGGTCTCCCTGCCGGCAAAAAGGGTAGACCTGTTCTCCCTGCCGCCAGAACGGGTAGACCTGGCCTCCCTGCCGGTAAAACGGGTAGACCTGGTCTCCGTGCAGGTAAAACGGGTAGACCTGGCATCCCTGCCGGCAGAACGGGTAGACCTGGTCTCCCTGCCGCCAGAACGGGTAGACCTGGCATCCCTGCCGGCAAAACGGGTAGACCTGGTCTCCCTGCCGGTAAAACGGGTAGACCTGGCCTCCCTGCAGGTAAAACTGGTAGACCTGTTATCCCTGCCGGCAAAACGGGTAGACCTGGCATCCCTGCCGGCAAAACGGGTAGACCTGGTCTCCCTGCCGGTAAATGGGTAGACCTGGTCTCCCTGCCGCTAGAACGGGTAGACCTGGCCTCCCTGCCGGCAGAACGGGTAGACCTGGCCTCCCTGCCGGTAAAACGGGTAGACCTGGCATCCCTGCAGGTAAAACGGGTAGACCTGGCATCCCTGCCGGCAAAACGGGTAGACCTGGTCTCCCTGCCGGTAAAACGGGTAGACCTGTTCTCCCTGCAGGTAAAACGGGTAGACCTGTTCTCCCTGCCGCCAGAACGGGTAGACCTGGCATCCCTGCCGGCAAAACGGGTAGACCTGGTCTCCCTGCCGGTAAATGGGTAGACCTGGTCTCCCTGCAGGTAAATCGGGTAGACCTGTTATCCCTGCCGGCAAAACGGGTAGACCTGGTCTCCCTGCAGCCAGAACGGGTAGACCTGTTCTCCCTGCCGGCAAAACGGGTAGACCTGGTCTCCCTGCCGGCAAAAAGGGTAGACCTGTTCTCCCTGCCGCCAGAACGGGTAGACCTGGTCTCCCTGCCGGTAAATGGGTAGACCTGGTCTCCCTGCCGGCAATATGGGTAGACCTGGCCTCCCTGCCGCTAGAACGGGTAGACCTGGCATCCCTGCCGGTAAAACGGGTAGACCTGGCCTCCCTGCCGGCAGAAGGGGTAGACCTGGCCTCCCTGCCGGTAAAACGGGTAGACCTGGCATCCCTGCCGGCAGAAGGGGTAGACCTGGCCTCCCTGCCGGCAGAAGGGGTAGACCTGTCCTCCCTGCGGACAGAGCGGGTCGCCCGTGCTGGAGGCCCGTATGCAGGGGTGCCTGCACGGGGTGGGAAGGGCCGGCGGCGGGCTGCCTGTGCTCTCTCAGCCGGGGCGGCGGTGGGGGGGCTTGCGGGGGGTGGCTGGGGTCGGCAGGCCGGCCCTGCCGGAGGCCCGTATGCAGGGGTGCCTGCACGGGGTGGGAAGGGGCGGCGGCGGGGTGCCTGTGCTCTCTCAGCCGGGGCGGCGGTGGGGGGGCTTGCGGGGGTTGTCTGGGGGCGGCAGGCCGGTCCTGCCGGAGGCCCGTATGCAGGGGTGCCTGCACGGGGTGGGAAGGGGCGGCGGCGGGCTGCCTGTGCTGTCTCAGCCGGGGCGGCGGTGGGGGGGCTTGTGGGGGGTGGCTGGGGGCGGCAGGCCGGCCCGGCCGGAGGCCCGTATGCAGGGGTGCCTGCACGGGGTAGGAAGGGCCGGCGGCGGGGTGCCTGTGCTCTCTCAGCCGAGGCGGCGGTGGGGGGGCTTGCGGGGGGTGGCTGGGGGCGGCAGGCCGGCCCTGCCGGAGGCCCGTATGCAGGGGTGCCTGCACGGGGTGGGAAGGGGCAGCGGCGGGCTGCCTGTGCTGTCTCAGCCGGGGCGGCGGTGGGGGGGCCTGCGGCGGGTGGCTGGGGGCGGCAGGCCGGCCCTGCCGGAGGCCCGTATGCAGGGGTGCCTGCACGGGGTGGGAAGGGCCGGCGGCGGGCTGCCTGTGCTGTCTCAGCCGGGGCGGCGGTGGGGGGGCTTGCGGAGGGGTGGCTGGGGTCGGCAGGCCGGCCCTGCCGGAGGCCCGTATGCAGGGGTGCCTGCACGGGGTGGGAAGGGCCGGCGGCGGGCTGCCTGTGCTGTCTCAGCCGGGGCGGCGGTGGGGGGGCTTGCGGGGGGTGGCTGGGGGCGGCAGGCCGGCCCTGCCGGAGGCCCGTATGCAGGGGTGCCTGCACGGGGTGGGAAGGGCCGGCGGCGGGCTGCCTGTGCTGTCTCAGCCATGGCGGCGGTGGGGGGGGTTGCGGGGGGTGGCTGGGGGCGGCAGGCCGGCCCTGCCGGAGGCCCGTATGCAGGGGTGCCTGCACGGGGTGGGAAGGGCCGGCGGCGGGCTGCCTGTGCTGTCTCAGTCGGGGCGGCGGTGGGGGGGCTTGCGGGGGGTGGCTGGGGTCGGCAGGCCGGCCCTGCCGGAGGCCCGTATGCAGGGGTGCCTGCACGGGGTGGGTGGGCCTGCGGCGGGCTGCCTGTGCTCTCTGAGCCGGGGCGGCGGTGGGGGGGGCTTGCGGGGGGTGGCTGGGGTCGGCAGGCCGGCCCTGCCGGAGGCCCGTATGCAGGGGTGCCTGCACGGGGTGGGAAGGGCCGGCGGCGGGCTGCCTGTGCTCTCTCAGCCGGGGCGGCGGTGGGGGGGGTTGCGGGGGGTGGCTGTGGGCGGCAGGCCGGCCCTGCCGGAGGCCCGTATGCAGGGGTGCCTGCACGGGGTGGGAAGGGCCGGCGGCGGGCTGCCTGTGCTGTCTCAGCCGGGGCGGCGGTGGAGGGGCCTGTGGCGGGTGGCTGGGGGCGGCAGGCCGGCCCTGCCGGAGGCCCGTATGCAGGGGTGCCTGCACGGGGTGGGAAGGGCCGGCGGCGGGCTGCCTGTGCTCTCTCAGCCGGGGCGGCGGTGGGGGGGCTTGCGGGGGGTGGCTGGGGTCGGCAGGCCGGCCCTGCCGGAGGCCCGTATGCAGGGGTGCCTGCACGGGGTGGGAAGGGCCGGCGGCGGGCTGCCTGTGCTGTCTCAGCCGGGGCGGCGGTGGGGGGGCTTGTGGGGGGTGGCTGGGGTCGGCAGGCCGGCCCTGCCGGAGGCCCGTATGCAGGGGTGCCTGCACGGGGTGGGAAGGGCCGGCGGCGGGCTGCCTGTGCTCTCTCACCTGGGGCGGCGGTGGGGGGGGTTGCGGGGGGTGGCTGGGGGCGGCAGGCCGGCCCTGCCGGAGGCCCGTATGCAGGGGTGCCTGCACGGGGTGGGAAGGGCCGGCGGCGGGCTGCCTGTGCTGTCTCAGTCGGGGCGGCGGTGGGGGGGCTTGCGGGGGGTGGCTGGGGTCGGCAGGCCGGCCCTGCCGGAGGCCCGTATGCAGGGGTGCCTGCACGGGGTGGGTGGGCCTGCGGCGGGCTGCCTGTGCTCTCTGAGCCGGGGCGGCGGTGGGGGGGCTTGTGGGGGGTGGCTGGGGGCGGCAGGCCGGCCCGGCCGGAGGCCCGTATGCAGGGGTGCCTGCACGGGGTAGGAAGGGCCGGCGGCGGGGTGCCTGTGCTCTCTCAGCCGAGGCGGCGGTGGGGGGGCTTGCGGGGGGTGGCTGGGGGCGGCAGGCCGGCCCTGCCGGAGGCCCGTATGCAGGGGTGCCTGCACGGGGTGGGTGGGCCTGCGGCGGGCTGCCTGTGCTCTCTGAGCCGGGGCGGCGGTGGGGGGGGCTTGCGGGGGGTGGCTGGGGTCGGCAGGCCGGCCCTGCCGGAGGCCCGTATGCAGGGGTGCCTGCACGGGGTGGGAAGGGCCGGCGGCGGGCTGCCTGTGATCTCTCAGCCGGGGCGGCGGTGGGGGGGGTTGCGGGGGGTGGCTGGGGGCGGCAGGCCGGCCCTGCCGGAGGCCCGTATGCAGGGGTGCCTGCACGGGGTGGGAAGGGCCGGCGGCGGGCTGCCTGTGCTGTCTCAGTCGGGGCGGCGGTGGGGGGGCTTGCGGGGGGTGGCTGGGGTCGGCAGGCCGGCCCTGCCGGAGGCCCGTATGCAGGGGTGCCTGCACGGGGTGGGTGGGCCTGCGGCGGGCTGCCTGTGCTCTCTGAGCCGGGGCGGCGGTGGGGGGGGCTTGCGGGGGGTGGCTGGGGTCGGCAGGCCGGCCCTGCCGGAGGCCCGTATGCAGGGGTGCCTGCACGGGGTGGGAAGGGCCGGCGGCGGGCTGCCTGTGATCTCTCAGCCGGGGCGGCGGTGGGGGGGCTTGCGGGGGGTGGCTGGGGTCGGCAGGCCGGCCCTGCCGGAGGCCCGTATGCAGGGGTGCCTGCACGGGGTGGGTGGGCCTGCGGCGGGCTGCCTGTGCTCTCTGAGCCGGGGCGGCGGTGGGGGGGGCTTGCGGGGGGTGGCTGGGGGCGGCAGGCCGGCCCTGCCGGAGGCCCGTATGCAGGGGTGCCTGCACGGGGTGGGTGGGCCTGCGGCGGGCTGCCTGTGCTCTCTGAGCCGGGGCGGCGGTGGGGGGGGTTGCGGGGGGTGGCTGTGGGCGGCAGGCCGGCCCTGCCGGAGGCCCGTATGCAGGGGTGCCTGCACGGGGTGGGAAGGGCCGGCGGCGGGCTGCCTGTGCTGTCTCAGCCGGGGCGGCGGTGGGGGGGCCTGTGGCGGGTGGCTGGGGGCGGCAGGCCGGCCCTGCCGGAGGCCCGTATGCAGGGGTGCCTGCACGGGGTGGGAAGGGCCGGCGGCGGGCTGCCTGTGCTCTCTCAGCCGGGGCGGCGGTGGGGGGGCTTGCGGGGGGTGGCTGGGGTCGGCAGGCCGGCCCTGCCGGAGGCCCGTATGCAGGGGTGCCTGCACGGGGTGGGAAGGGCCGGCGGCGGGCTGCCTGTGCTGTCTCAGCCGGGGCGGCGGTGGGGGGGCTTGTGGGGTGTGGCTGGGGGCGGCAGGCCGGCCCTGCCGGAGGCCCGTATGCAGGGGTGCCTGCACGGGGTGGGAAGGGCCGGCGGCGGGCTGCCTGTGATCTCTCAGCCGGGGCGGCGGTGGGGGGGCTTGCGGGGGGTGGCTGGGGTCGGCAGGCCGGCCCTGCCGGAGGCCCGTATGCAGGGGTGCCTGCACGGGGTGGGTGGGCCTGCGGCGGGCTGCCTGTGCTCTCTGAGCCGGGGCGGCGGTGGGGGGGGCTTGCGGGGGGTGGCTGGGGGCGGCAGGCCGGCCCTGCCGGAGGCCCGTATGCAGGGGTGCCTGCACGGGGTGGGTGGGCCTGCGGCGGGCTGCCTGTGCTCTCTGAGCCGGGGCGGCGGTGGGGGGGGTTGCGGGGGGTGGCTGTGGGCGGCAGGCCGGCCCTGCCGGAGGCCCGTATGCAGGGGTGCCTGCACGGGGTGGGAAGGGCCGGCGGCGGGCTGCCTGTGCTGTCTCAGCCGGGGCGGCGGTGGGGGGGGCCTGTGGCGGGTGGCTGGGGGCGGCAGGCCGGCCCTGCCGGAGGCCCGTATGCAGGGGTGCCTGCACGGGGTGGGAAGGGCCGGCGGCGGGCTGCCTGTGCTCTCTCAGCCGGGGCGGCGGTGGGGGGGCTTGCGGGGGGTGGCTGGGGTCGGCAGGCCGGCCCTGCCGGAGGCCCGTATGCAGGGGTGCCTGCACGGGGTGGGAAGGGCCGGCGGCGGGCTGCCTGTGCTGTCTCAGCCGGGGCGGCGGTGGGGGGGCTTGTGGGGTGTGGCTGGGGGCGGCAGGCCGGCCCTGCCGGAGGCCCGTATGCAGGGGTGCCTGCACGGGGTGGGAAGGGCCGGCGGCGGGCTGCCTGTGCTGTCTCAGCCGGGGCGGCGGTGGAGGGGCCTGTGGCGGGTGGCTGGGGGCGGCAGGCCGGCCCTGCCGGAGGCCCGTATGCAGGGGTGCCTGCACGGGGTGGGAAGGGCCGGCGGCGGGCTGCCTGTGCTCTCTCAGCCGGGGCGGCGGTGGGGGGGCTTGCGGGGGGTGGCTGGGGTCGGCAGGCCGGCCCTGCCGGAGGCCCGTATGCGGGGGTGCCTGCACGGGGTGGGTGGGCCTGCGGCGGGCTGCCTGTGCTCTCTGAGCCGGGGCGGCGGTGGGGGGGGCTTGCGGGGGGTGGCTGGGGTCGGCAGGCCGGCCCTGCCGGAGGCCCGTATGCAGGGGTGCCTGCACGGGGTGGGAAGGGCCGGCGGCGGGCTGCCTGTGATCTCTCAGCCGGGGCGGCGGTGGGGGGGGTTGCGGGGGGTGGCTGGGGGCGGCAGGCCGGCCCTGCCGGAGGCCCGTATGCAGGGGTGCCTGCACGGGGTGGGAAGGGCCGGCGGCGGGCTGCCTGTGCTGTCTCAGTCGGGGCGGCGGTGGGGGGGCTTGCGGGGGGTGGCTGGGGGCGGCAGGCCGGCCCTGCCGGAGGCCCGTATGCAGGGGTGCCTGCACGGGGTGGGTGGGCCTGCGGCGGGCTGCCTGTGCTCTCTCAGCCGGGGCGGCGGTGGGGGGGGCTTGCGGGGGGTGGCTGGGGTCGGCAGGCCGGCCCTGCCGGAGGCCCGTATGCAGGGGTGCCTGCACGGGGTGGGAAGGGGCGGCGGCGGGCTGCCTGTGCTCTCTCAGCCGGGGCGGCGGTGGGGGGGCTTGCGGGGGGTGGCTGGGGGCGGCAGGCCGGCCCTGCCGGAGGCCCGTTTGCAGGGGTGCCTGCACGGGGGTGGGTTGGGGGGGGCGGCGGGAATTTTTTGGTTTTTGTTGCTTTTTTATTTCTTTTTCCGCTTTTGAAACAGAGACGCCGCCCCGTCCTCGGGCGTTTCAGCCGAGCTGATGGAAAGCGGCGCCCCTTCCCGTCGCTTGCGGGGGGGGGTGGTGCAGGAGGGGGGAGGCGGCGCGCGCCTGAAATTCCCCTCGCCACCCCCCGTTTCCGAGACTTCGCCGTATCTAGTGGAAGGCGCTAAGCTTGGCCGGACTGTCTCGCTGAAGGCTTTCTTACTCTGCATCGGTTCTGACGGTGGGCGAGAAAAAAAAACAAAACCAAAGCAGAGCAGGGAAACAGTTACAAAAAGTTCTTGAGAGCCAGCACCGGCCCGCCCATCGGCAGACGGAGCGGCGCCCGGGGTCAACGAGTGCCACCCTGCTGCTTAGCAACCGGAACCCGAGCCGGCCCGCCCCGCCCACCCGCCGGCAAGGGGCGGGCGCTTCCCCGCGGCAGAAGGGGGAGACAGAGACTGAGAGACGGGGTCGAGGAGCAGGCGGGGAGCCTTGCGCTGAGGTAGGCTGGGGACGGGGCCTCTTTTCCGAGAAGATTGAGGTTTGAGTCGGGGGGGGGGGGGGGGGGGGCGGCGGCAGGGGCTGCTTGTGCGCTCTCGGCCGGTGCGGCGGTGGGGGGGTGGCGGGGTGGGGGGGGGGCAGCGGAGCGGCCGTGCCGGAGGCCCGTATGCAGGGGTGCCCGCACCGGGGGGGGGGTGGGGGGGGGCGGCGGCAGGGGCTGCTTGTGCGCTCTCGGCCGGGGCGGCGGTGGGGGGGGGGGCTTGCGGGTGGGGGTGCGGCGGCCGGGCTGCCGTGCCGGAGGCCCGTTTGCAGGGGTGCCTGCACGGGGGGAGGTGGGGGGGGGGGGGTGGGTGGGGCGGGGCGGCGGGAATTTTTTGGTTTTTGTTGCTTTTTTATTTTTTTTCCGCTTTTGAAACACAGACGCCGCCCCGCCTTCGGGCGTTTCAGCCGAGCTGATAGAAAGCTGCGCCCCTTCCCGTTGCTTGCGGGGGGGGTTGGTGCCGCGGAAGGGGGTGGCGGGGGGGGCGGGAACGGGACGGGGACGGGGACGGGGACGGGGACGGGGACGGGGACGGGTCTGGCCGACGGGTCTGGACGACAGCGCCCCCCCCACCCCGCGTCCCGGCCGGCCACCACGTCTACCCGGGACCGGGTCGGCGGGGAGGACAGGTCTACCCGGGACCGGTTCGGCGGGGAGGACAGGTCTACCCGACAGCGCCCCCCCCATCGCCCCGCGTCCCGGCCGGCCACCACGTCTACCCGGGACCGGTTCGGCGGGGAGGACAGGTCTACCAGGGACCGGTTCGGCGGGGAGGACAGGTCTACCCGACAGCGCCCCCCCCATCCCGGGTCCCGGCCGGCCACCACGTCTACCCGGGACCGGTTCGGCGGGGAGGACAGGTCTACCCGGGACCGGGTCGGCGGGGAGGACAGGTCTACCCGACCGCGCCCGCCCCCGATCCCGAGTCCCGGCCGGCCACCACGTCTACCCGGGACCGGTTCGGCGGGGAGGACAGGTCTACCCGGGACCGGGTCGGCGGGGAGGACAGGTCTACCCGACCGCGCCCGCCCCCGATCCCGAGTCCCGGCCGGCCACCACGTCTACCCGGGACCGGTTCGGCGGGGAGGACAGGTCTACCCGGGACCGGGTCGGCGGGGAGGACCGGTCTACCCGGGACCGGTTCGGCGGGGAGGACAGGTCTACCCGGGACCGGGTCGGCGGGGAGGACCGGTCTACCCGGGACCGGGTCGGCGGGGAGGACCGGTCTACCCGGGACCGGGTCGGCGGGGAGGACCGGTCTACCCGGGACCGGGTCGGCGGGGAGGACCGGTCTACCCGGGACCGGGTCGGCGGGGAGGACAGGTCTACCCGGGACCGGGTCGGCGGGGAGGACCGGTCTACCCGGGACCGGGTCGGCGGGGAGGACCGG